>NW_028141173.1:5892893-6153803 GCF_030444845.1 Prenolepis imparis
AAGCAGTGGTATCAACGCAGAGTACTAGAGAGAGAGAGAGAGAGAGAGAGAGAGAGAGAGAGAGAGAGAGAGAGAGAGAGAGAGAGAGAGAGAGAGAGACGAGATAGCGGTTTCCCGCCAATTCCGTCGAGAATCTTTTGGATTTTGGCTGTCCTCGCGAAAAGTAGACTAAGAAATCCCCCAGTTCGTATATACGTGAGTGAAAACGGATCAATCGTGTATATTATTCCCAGGGAAACTCCTTCTATCTCCGGAAACGCAGGGCACCGAGATTTTCGAGAGAGAAAGAACGAAAGAGCGCGAAATGAAAACACGGAATGGTCTACTCGAATCTTTTCCGGGATTTCTTCAATTACATCCCGTTCCCGTTTAAGGCGCAATGCAGCAGCAGCAGCAGGGGGATCCCTTAGGATCCGTCCGCGCGCACACGTACGGTCGGGCGAGAAAACGTGGATACTACTGTATAAAGATTTGGCGCGAGAGAAGTCGTGGGAAGTCTTCGTGGCCTGTGTAAACGTGCACGGAAGGTGTACGCGGCCGCAAAGTAGAACTTACAAACTACTGGATTTACGTCGTTGTTGCAACTGGGCTCTCTCTCTCTCTTTCTCTCTTCAGTCTCGTTACCGCAAAGTGCGAGAGTCGAGGTAAGTCGTCTTCGTTTCCAGAATCCATTTTAATATTATTAAGGCCGTCTTCTCGAAAGATAGACCCTGCGCAAGTTACCAGGACTTACTTCGCTCCCTCCCTTCTTTCCCTCTGATTTCATTATCGAAACTTAGAGGAGGTATAACATCCTTACGATCGCCGTAACGCCGGGAAGGTTGAACGCCATGGCAGGTGGTTTTTCCTGGGGCACATATCGGTAGAACTCGTTGCCGTCCTTGTACCATTTGACCGAGTAGAGTTTCTCGTTGTCCAGCTCAAAGTCGCACTCGAGACGTATAGTTTCCCCGCGGGCCACGTGCTTGGGCACTATCAGCTGCTTCATCCTCAGGCCGTTTGCTTCTGCAAACACACATAGCATAACAGAGGCGGATCAGAGAAAATGCACGTTAAAAATGTAGTATTTATATTTACGCCGCGAGCTTGAAACTTGCTTGCTTAAGCAAATTAAACTAGACAAGGATAATTGGAGCAGCGGTGTTTTCGTGTTTTTGTGGAAACATTTAGCGATATTGTTGAAAACTACTTGGAAGAGTAATAACATTTTGTAATTGAAATATCAAAGGAGAAACAAGAGATAAATTGCACTTAAAACTGAAGATGCTCACAGACGCAACAGTGTTCTAATTCATATTTTCTCTTTCTCTCTAGATTTGAGTAAATTAAATATTTATCCAATTTTCTTAATTTATATACATTAATTTTCTTAAGTTTTTAAATTTTGATAATTTATTTTATTTGTATATATACTCCTTTTATACGTGTATATATTTTTGTTCAATTTCGAGATATAATATTATTTCTCAACTTTATAAAGATTATAGATGCGCTGAACTCTGCAATTATAATCTCGCGCTATGCGTCGAAATAATGTTTGACAATCTAATGCAATCGGGATTTAAAGAATTAACAATAATAAAAAAAACCTTACACCAAATTGTGACAAATAAAGTGATAAAAAAACATATGTACAAGCAGAGTGAAACATCGAGTTTTATATAATTCATATTTTTTTTTATACGTCATTTTTCCGGGCCAAGTCCGCTTATGTTATTTTTAAGTGGAAAATTTTGGAAAATAGAAGTGCACTCGTTGCAACAACATTGCTGTTTGGATGCGCGACTCTCCTCACAAACGTTTCCTTCAAAAATTCACGACGAATCGCTCGAGACGTGTCCGACGAATAAACGACAAAGCCCGAACGCGCGACCCGGGAAGATCGCGATCCCCTTTTGCGAGATACGCGCGGTGTCCGGATGACATCACTCCGAGAGGGAGAGAAGATCAAAGGAGCCGCGGGAGAAGCTGGCGAAGAAGACGCGCGTCATGCCTCTCTTTCCCGAGAATGCTCCAGCGATATTTGAATCACCGGGAATATTCTGCGAGAATAGTATATGAATGGAATATGTAATCCTCGTGGAATATACCGTGTATTTATAAGAGAGAAAGAGAGAGAGAGAGAGTGAGGATAGAGAATCTGCGGCAAACGCGTCGACGGAATCCGAGAGGAAGAGGATGATGACGATAACGTCAGGTAAACAGGTGGTTGCCAACGACAATGACAGCTCCATGACGTTTATAAACAAGATATTAATTTCTTGGCACGTTCTTGTTCGCGAACAAGACGAATTAAACGTTTATTCGAATAATAGTATCATTTTTCCCATCAGCTATCCAATAAGTGTCTTCGAAATTTTATTTTCGGCGAAAAATAGGGCACTTTTTTCTCGCGTATAATATAGAAAAAGATATTGTTGAAATAATTTCGAGAGAATATGTCGGTCAATTTGATATTTTTAAAGTAGAAAAATGGTAAAGAGATTGAAGGAATAAACAATTATTAAGGATGTCAAGATGTCAAAACCGTAATTTAATATGATTCCCTAATCGAGAGAATCTTTTTTTCAATGGAATAAAATTAATCAATTCATATTGCAAGACAGATTGCTGATTTATTATTAACATTTAGCCACGATTTTCATTCAAATATTTTTATTTATTTATTTAAATATTATTCTCACTTGATGAGCGACTTATTATAATATCGAGCAAAATAAAATATGTCATCGGAGTTTCTTGCACAGATATAGTATATATTAGATTAAGTAATTGAAGAAGCTAAGCAACAGAATTCTTTTTAATTCAATATTTGACACGCGAAAGATTCTGGAGTCGAGCCCTATAAATTTTAATGAAAAACGTCAAATATTTAACGAAATATATATATGAAGAAACGAGAAGTCGTTTCAATAAAGCGCCGCGCCGGCTTGAAATTTTCAGTGCAACGGGTTAAGTGAAAATGTATTTTTGATTACCGCCTTTACGGGGGTGGACAAGGGTTATACAAGCACAGGGGTGAGATAAAAGCGCAGGTGGCAGAAAGAGGGAAATAAAACGCGGGGAGTGTCGTCGGAATTTTTTTCAACTTTTCTTTGCCTTTCTTCATGATTATCTCAATTATTTCGCTAATAGTGTACGGTAACATTTTCCGCCTTTTCGTAACAAGAGTTGTACGAAAAGTATAATAAAGCGGTATTTCTCGAGACCGGACTTTTTCCTCCCGGGATCTATGGAAAACCGGAGAAACTCTCCGGCGGCGTCTCTCTCCTATGACCGCGCAATTTCTCGAACGACAGGGATAAGAAATAATTCCTGCGCTTCGTTACGTCCGCGAATCGCGAAGAACGAAGGAAACTGGCTTATGTAGCTTCCGGCGGGGTGCGGCCATATTTTCTTACGTGCAAGTAGGGCGATATAGCGTTAGGAAAAACCAGGAGCATTTCCAGAACTAAAGAACTCTATTAAATCGAATTAAGAAGATCGAAACAAAAAATTTAAAGAGTCGGAGAAAATCTTTTCTTTTCCTCATATAATAATATGCAAATTGAAAAGAAATCCTTTAATTTCCTCTTATTCTTTATCTATACAAGTTTCTTTCCATATTGTATGTAATTTGAAGATACTAATAGACACTATCGGGAGTCAATGAATCGCGCCGAAACAAAAGGACCAAATTTTCACGCGCTTTATTTATATCGTATAAAGGAGGCGGATGCTATATATCGAGGACCCCCGTCGAGTTATATCGATGCCGTTTTTTTTTTTTTTTTTCGGCGGCACCACGCTCCATTTGACGCGAAACTTTTGCGCCAAATCATCCGCGGAAACTGCGTTAGCACGATAAGTCGAAATCCCAAAACAAGATTTTAGTATATAGAGATAAAATTAAAGATATTATTATAATATCAGAGAGATATAGACAGAAAAATATATATATATTTCGAAACTGTTTAATGCTCAATAAATCAAGAATGAGTTACACGTCACGCTTCGAGATATTTTGATCAATATATAACAATTTGCTTCAGAAATAGAGTCGAACAGTAGTTGAATCGTTAAATGAGGTGGTGTCAAAGTTAATACGATTGTCTAGAATGATATTTTCGCGTTAAACGGGAATGGAGTATAGTTGGGCTAACGATATTATTGGTTTTTCGTTGGCAGAAATCTATTCTGGTCGTAAACATAATTGATCGCATTATGCTCTATATCCCAGAATTAACTTCTCTCTCGCGGAATTAAATTTTTTTAGTTCCACAGTGGCGACAGATAACTTTAACATTCTCGAATGTTTTCAAAATAATTTGTCCCGTAGAGGAATTTCTTGTAAATAAATAAATATATTTTATTTTGTTTTTATATAAAAATAGCAAATATAGTTGCAGTATCGAAATGTTTTTTTTTTTTTTTTTTTTTCTGAAATAATTATCAACAGTAAAAATATTACCGAAAGATATATATATTTATTTTTGTAAAAACGGATAATTCTCCTCTACATATTGTATTATTTATATACATTATATATGTATAATTTATATATTTAATATATATATTTTATATTTATTAATATATATTTTATATTAGGAACGTTTTATTGTGTGTCATAAATTTAAATATCAAATCTGATTTTTATTTACGGGAGTTTTCCACATTTATTTATGTATTTAAAAATAAACAGAGTGTTATTTAGGTGATGGAACAGCCAGTATAAAAATCTATCGGGCTTATCCCCGTATCGTGACTTTTTCACAAATGCCTCGCAGCGTCGCGAGAGATGCCGAGCAACTTCCTTAATAAATGTCCCCCGCGCCTGTTATTTTATTATAAAACTGCCGGAGCTGTGCGATGAAGTCCCGGCCTTTAATATCCGGAATACGGGATACGATTCGTCATTTTTTTTCCCTAGCATTCTCGCCACAACGCGACGGACCTGCCTTGATTTAATATAAAATGCGAATGTCCGCATATATACACACATACAAGGCAGAGTTTTCTCTCTCTTTCTCTCGTACGCAGTGTTTGCTGTTATCTAAATAAAATTATATAGATGATCATCTAGATGAAATTTTGGCGTTATCTTATCTTTATATAGATAATAAAAATATGTACTATCTATATCTGCATCTTAGATGAAAAAAGTGTTATTTTTACTAAATTATCTAGAATAATGTTCAGATAATTTGGTTTAGAGTCATAGCACATAAAAGTACTTAAGTAGTAGAACTTAAGCAGTAAGCTTAAACCTTACAAATAAAAGTATGAATATATTTTTATATCTCTTTCATAATTTACATTTTTTTTATAACTGTGTTTACATAAGCAATCTTAAAAATAATATTATCTGGAAGTTATCTAGATAAATCGCCATATAATTTTATCTTTTATCTAAATATGTTTAAAACAAAATTATCTTCATCTTATTTAAGATGAATTTACATATTTTCATCTCATCTTTATCTAGCTAATTTTAAAATCATCTAAGCACAACACTGCTCGTACGAATGATATTAGCGCTTCGTCTAAATACAATCCCAATGTAAATCGAATAATGTCCTATCGCGACATAACTCTTGAATTAAATGCCAATAATATCTCACAATCGGTAATACATTTTCGAAGAAATATATCATCGGCTGTCATTTTAATGACAATTTAATGAATTATCTCTAAAGGAAAATTGTCAATTTCAAAGAGACGTATCTCTATTTAACGCCACATTATGCTGTTGTCACTGTTAAATCGCAAACGTCATTCTCGAGTGTTTCTATCTCTCTCTTTCTCTTTTCCTCTCTCGCTAAAAAATATCCTAGCGTGCCGTTATGCAAGAATAAAGAAATATATATAAGAAATCTTGCAGGAAATTGTCCTTAAGCATGCTAATGCGCGGCGCGATACATAGAGGACATTTAGAGTTTTGCATCACGTAACTTTCGCGACGTTGAACACCCTTTCCTTGGTCCCCTCCAGTATTTTCCTTCTTTTTTTCTTTTTTAGGGAGAAAGGTGAGGAAATTCGCGTGTTACGGCAACCTTATAAAAGGGTGTGTGAAGTTGGAACCCCTATGTTATGCTATCACATAGTTCTGTTAAGAGTTCCGAGTTATTTAGAACCATAGGAAGGGTTCTTGATAATTTTTAGAAATAGTTCCGGTCATTACGATAACGAAAATCAGTTTCAAAAAATAGGGCTGCCAACTTCACATTTTTTTACACATCAAGTTCTAATAGTTTTGAGCAGAGTTTTAAGGGTCTTTTAAATAGTTGTATAGTTCTTGATTATTTTTTGAAAGAGTTCTGCAATTTTTAGATAAAAAAACGTACCTTTAATATCGAAGATATTTCTAAAATATCAAGTTCTCGTGAAAAACGTTAAGTTCGTGATTTTCTAAATATTTCGTAAAAGTGTATTAATTTAAAAAAATTAATCTCTTCGAAACTAGATAGAGCCATGCGGTTTTCACGTTTTTTCTTGTCTTATCGAGTACGATTCAGAACTCTAACGTCTTTCCCCAGGACTTGATATTTTAAAAATATCTTCGATATTGAAAGTATGTTTTTTTATCTCTATAAAAATCGCAAAACTCTTTCAAAAAATAATCAGCAACTATGCAACTATTAAACAATTTAAATTTACTCACCTCACGGTTGCTCCTTTGTTGCCCGATGCCTCCCCGGACCTCCTTCTCGTAAAAGTTACGAAACACTTGCACGAACAACCGAAGAGCATTGGAGGTGGAGCTAGACTGGCACTGCCAGGTTCGGAACGCGCAACGATACGTCGCGCCGAGTCGTAGTGGTGGGGGTATGTAGAGGTTGCGACGTGGGAGCTCGGCCAATCACGTCGCGACTACATATGGTATGTAGTCGCGACGTGATTCGCCGAACTCCCACGTCGCAACCTCTACATACCCCCACCACTACGACGTGGCGCGCGTGTCGCTGCGCGTTCCGAACCTGGCAGTGCCAGTCTAGCTCCACCTCCAGTCCTCTTCTTCGGTTGTTCGTGATTAACGGTCGCGCGCTTCTTGCCGGTCCGCGAAAGAACGAGTAGTGTATTAATTAGCATATTTGGTGGTTATTAATTATCGTATAAATCCGATCGCGTCGCACATATCAATATCGTAATCGCGATCGCACACGTGAAATTGATCTCGTCGGCCGTGAATCTCGCTCAATATTCGTCTCGCTTGCGTCCTTCGGCAACTTCAGACTTCAGTGCGTCGCGGCCAAGTCGCTCTCTTGATCATCTTCGTTCGATAAGCCCCTGCGAAAAGTGGGTCTTGGAAAAAGCGGCGACGCGAAAATGCAGCTTCGGTTTTATTCGCGCGCGAATAAGCTCTCGCGAGTCTCGCGTTTTACCGAAACGCGTCGAAGATTGTGATAGCTAAAACCCGGGCGTCGCCGCGCGTCGCGAACGAAAGAAAGTAACGCGAGTGCAAGTGTTTCGAAACTTGTACGAGGAGGAGGTCCGTGGAGGCATCGGGCAACAAAGGAGCAACCGTGAGGTGAGTAAATTTTAATTGTTTAATAGTTTTATAGTTTTATATTCTTATATTATATTTTATATTATATTATTCCTGATTATTTTTTGAAAGAGTTTTGCAATTTTTATAGAGATAAAAAAACATACTTTCAATATCGAAGATACGTTTTTTTATCTAAAAATTGAGAAAGAACTTTTTCAAAAAATAATCAGGAACTATGTAACTATTTAAAAGAACCTTAAAACTCTGCTCAAAACTATTGGAACTCGATGTGTAAAAAAATGTGAAGTTGGCAGCCCTGTTTTTTGAAACTGATTTTCGTTATCGTAATGACCGGAACTATTTCTAATAAAAATTATCAAGAACTCTTCCTATATGGTTCTAAATAACTCGGAACTCTTAACAGAACTATGATAGCATAACATAGGGGTGCCAACTTCACACACTCCTTATAAAAGGACCGCTTTAACAAATTTCGTTTTAACGACCTGATACCGAGCGATTCCGTCCTTCCCACGGACGCATTCCGTAATAAGGCCGAGTATAGCAACGGTTAATTTAACGTAAACTTTCTGGCCTCCCGCAGCACAAAATATATTAACATAAAGAATTTGAACGTGCGCCGGTTTACGTCGGTTTGCCGTTCTTTTTTTTTCCCTCCTTTTCTACGGGACATGAATCGTATGTACATAGAGGGGTCAGCGTCCATAAATTTTCGCCGATTTAACCCTATTATCGAGGATCGCAGTGGTTGTGACGACGTATCCAAACTCCAATACCTCTCTCCTTCTCTCTCTCTCTCTCTCTCTCTCTCTCTCTCTCTCTCTCTCTCTCGGTTGGGAATTTAAAAAATTCATAAAAAATTCGCGAGCGATTTGACGTATTTTTGTAATAATGTATGTCCGACTTGTTCGACTAAATTTTTACTTTATTTTCGCCTGATTAAAGCTGAGAACAAAAGAGACTCATTTTATTTTATATATATACTTGTGTATATCAAAGTTATATTTATGCGCGAATATAATGAATGAAATTTTAATTTAATATTCGTTCGCGATGCGCGCGAATGAGATTTTTTTCATTTGTTATTTGCGAATTTACTTAAAATTCCGCCACACGCGCGCAGATAAACTTCGATTCCGTTTTTGAATTCATTTTTCCTATTGTTCGCACGACGTACCATCGATTTCGCGGAATAACCACCGAATAGAATAGAATAATATTTAGAAGCGCACGGTCGTTCAGCTTTGTCGACGTTAGTTCTGCAGCAATAATAATCATTCACAGCTCGCAACAGCGTGAGAATAGTAACGTTAATTAAAAATTCTGCGGTAGAAATGTGTCCTTATAGTGTGTGTCTTTGTGACAATTTAATTATCCTCGGAGTTATTCTCTTTTATTAAAAATAAAAAAATGTAATTATCAAAATGAAAGTATAAAAATGAAAGTAATATACAGAGATGTGTACATGTTCTATACAGGGTGTATCTAAATAAGTGCGAAAAATTTTAGATGATTCTTTGTCGAAAATTAAGGGGGGTTTCTTATATAAACATATACTCTTCTGAGGAGTTACACTTTTCTAAAGAGGGAGGTAAAAATTAAGTTTTTATTTTTTTTCTCAAATTTCAGACAAATTTAAAAAATTAAACTTGGTGGATATTTTCCATTAATAAAAAGGATATTAATTTTTTTTTTATCTTCCTGTATATAAGGGGATGAAACTAACAACCCCTATTTAATTTTTTATCACAACTTTCTAACTGATAAGAGTATATATGTTTATATAAGAAACCCCCCTCAATTTTCGACAAAGAATCATCTCCTAAAATATATACTCTTCTGAGGAGTTACACTTTTCTAAAGAGGGAGGTAAAAATTAAGTTTTTATTTTTTTTCTCAAATTTCAGACAAATTTAAAAAATGAAATTTGGTATTTTCCATTAATAAAAAGGATATTAATATTTTTTTTATCTTCCTGTATATAAGGGGATGAAACTAACAACCCCTATTTAATTTTTTATCACAACTTTCTAACTGATAAGAGTATATATGTTTATATAAGAAACCCCCCTCAATTTTCGACAAAGAATCATCTCCTAAAATATAAACATATACTCTTCTGAGGAGTTACACTTTTCTAAAGAGGGAGATAAAAATTAAGTTTTTATTTTTTTTCTCAAATTTCAGACAAATTTAAAAAATGAAATTTGGTGGATATTTTCCATTAATAAAAAGGATATTAATATTTTTTTTATCTTCCTGTATATAAGGGGATGAAACTAACAACCCCTATTTAATTTTTTATCACAACTTTCTAACTGATAAGAGTATATATGTTTATATAAGAAACCCCCCTTAATTTTCGACAAAGAATCATCTCCTAAAATTTTTCGCACTTATTTAGATGCACCCTGTATATTGTGAAATCTTTCATATTTCTTTCTCGAAACGAGGCAAAACGGAGAAGACAAACAAATCTTGTAATAATGTAACGCAAAAGATGTCTCGAACTTGGCATAATTTCAACTCTGAAGTATTTGTAAGTGTTATTAGGTACTTGTTGGTCTTAACGACGTAACGCAACTCTACAACGCGACAAATTAAGCGACGCGTTTTAACGGTAAATGTCTGACGCGACTGCGGGTTTCGAAAATTGAGTCCTCCGAGTATACAACAATTACAGGCAAGCGTAACTGAATTACGACTGCTCGCGTGGAGAGAGATGCACTCGAAGACAGGAATACTTCAAGGCAAGAGACTGATGGTAGTGCTTGACATCCCCGGAATTGCCCTCCCCCGAGTGCATCAACCCTCTTCTCTTCCCTCCCCCCTCTCTTTCTCTCTCTTCCGGAATTCCAGATACACGGCGCACCGTTTCGCCGCTTTATTTATGGCCATTGTGTGTTCGTCCTAAAGCTCGTTGCAAAATTAACACGAGAGAAAGAGAGAGAGAGAGAGAGAGAGCACTGTTAAAAAATGATTGTAGGATACGAGCGAGCGTCTTAACAAGGATTGGTAAAGGGAGAAATTTCGATCCTCGTCTGACGTTTGAAATCCTACGATATCCTCACACGTTCCGCACTCGAAAGAGGTACAAGTAATAATTATACGATTTCATCAATTTGGGCTTTCGCTAAGAAACAATTATGATGCGCGATACAGTGAATATGTACCTATTTTGCACAATATTTCTGGGAAAAATTTTTGCAATCTGCTTCCCCTTTCGCGCAATCTTTGATCGTAAAGTTGGCGACAATTTCAGTAGCAGTTCGAGAACGATTAGCTGAATATTCTATGTGACGATAAAGCGGCTGAATTTTTAATTTGCAGAAGAGAAAGAGAGACGATTTTTTTTGTTTCGTTTTAAAAATAAAAAAAAATATAAATTAAAGTACGTTTTCATGAAAAATTCCGATAAGATTATCCTTTCAATTATTCTTTAAATATGAATGCTTTTATATCGCTGAAAAAGCAAGCCGGTTTGAAGATTGAGCGAAATCGCTTTGTGCAACGCGAGTAAGGATGAAGGTAAAAACCTCGTTTTTTAAAAAATGATGAAAATAGATTATAAATAGACCCGTCCACGAGCTCCCAATGAAAACGAGAATAAATTTTAACAGATAAGAAGAATAATGATAGTGTATAGGCAATATTATATACAAGCGCAAGTTGCATCATAGTAGAAGGAAAAGAAGGGATTAAAAAAAACATAGTAGCCGAATATTAATAATCGCGACGACGAAATTCACTCAATCTCTTTTCCGCTGATGTTGGAAACGTGCCTAAATGACAGATGTCATAATCGTCATAATTAAAAAAAAGGGAAGACGTACAGAGATTAATATATCTACACTGAGAGAATTTTTTCTTACAATTTACCCTGAAAATGGTAATCGTGGGACAATATAGTATGGAAAGAATTTTATGAGAATTTATCTAAATATTTATCACAATAAAAATAATAATATCTATCACAATAAAATATAAAATATGTTTGATTAATTTTACACTAAACTGCATAGTGCTACACTACATATTTTATTGTGATAAATATTATTTTTATTGTATGATAAATATTAATTAGAGAAATTCTTATAAAATTCTTACCATATTATCCCACGATTACTATGATTTTCAGGGTAAATTCTAAGAGAAAATTCTCTATGTGTATATCGCTTTTCTACGGCAAAGTTGGAATAATCTCCTCTCCTTCGCACCGACATTACAATCGCGCCCTTAAATTAATGCGACTTTTCGCGTCGTCTGCCGGCGGCGGGCGTCGCCCGAAGTCCGCGATATTTCATCAAATTACCTTTTCGCTGTCCGCGCGGGGTCATCCCTGATCCCCCCGTCCATCCCCCCCCATTGTGCTCGATTTTTCCACGTCTTACGCAGCGCGCAGAATTAATGTGGCCGTTCGCGGTTAAATCAATCGGAATTCGCGCGGGCGCTTCTGCTCGCGAAGGGGATCGCATTTTATGTAATTTTCCATTTACCATCCCCCTCTGCCCCCCTGCCTTTTTTCCCGATTCACCATTCGACGACGACGGCCATTTCGCCCCGTGCACACTTTCTCTATATCCCTCTTTTAACCATCTTACGTAACCGCGGAGGGAGAGAGAGAAAGAGAGAGAGAGAAATACGGGGTATTAAATCTGCGTTGCGTCGCCAGACGTTAGGAGCGCGTCGAAAGAGCGCTCTTTTAAGGACCGTTTGACCTTTCCGCCATAGTTTCTTTTCCTTCGTCTTTTTCTCCTTCTTCCTCTCCGCTTCTCCCTTCTTTTTTTAATGCTCCTTACACCGACGTCCTCTGTCGGGTATTAGGAATTAATGTACCGGCATGACCGCCTCAATCTTGCAGTCTCTTTTCGTTTCCCGCGACAGCGGATTCCGTAGCTTCTCCAACTTTAAAGAGCGCAACGGAGACATTTTCCATTTTACATTTATGGAACTTTACATTATATTGTGAAGAGGAGATGGAGTAAGTTTATAAAATTTTATTTTTAAGTGTCACTTTCTTTCCCACTCGTTCTTTTATCAAATATTCCTCGAAAGAATTATGCGTTTTTTCTTCCGTCACGTCGTGTGACAAGCAAATCCTTAAAAAAATAAAAAAAAGGGGGGGGAAAAATGCTACATCTTTCTTAATTCACTACAGCATTTGACGATTGACCGGTGGATCCCGATGGTCGCTTCACATTTCAATGAACAGATCGATGATTTTCAGGCTTGTGTTACATAGAGTGTCTGGTCTTTCTTCTCCTCTTTGTTTTTGACAAACGTACCGTCATCGTCGACATTTCGATTCGTCGCGATGCACCTTAACAATGTCTCTATACACATTTTTATACTTCTCTCCTTCGGCTTCCCCTTCCTTTCCCCCTTTTATTCAGCAATGTTACAAGGCCCCGAGAGCTGCTGCACAACGATATCCAATGCGCCGGGCTATTCCCGCGGAAGGAAACGGGACATCTTTTATTCTCGCACTCTGACATGAAAAGGCACTTTTATTTTTGCAGACCGCCTCGCTCTCTCACTCTCTCTCTCTATGTGATCGCCTCTCTCTCGGCGCGCACTTCTGCTATTTCTTCCCTCTTGAAAACTCTCGTGGGGATATCAATGCTCACATTCGCGAGCGGGGTTTACGGCGGGGTTCGAGGCGACTTACAATATGGATATCGCTCTCGTACCTTCAAAGAATTTCCTCTCCTTCCGCCTCTCCATCGTCGTCCTTCTTCCAATTTCCCCGTATTCCTTCTCTAATCGTCTTGCGCGGATTCTCGAATCTCTTTACCAGTCGTGTGTACGCTTTTGTGCGATCCTCTCGCACCGCGCGATTTCTATGTGCGTCTGTCAACCCCTTGTTTCCGTGTTCCTCTCTTGCTTCCGTATATTTATATCCGCAAAGTGACGAGTCGTTCATTATTTTTTTCTTTTAACGATAAACCGAAAAATATTTTAATGGCGCAGTCTATACACTGACCGGCAAACATAAAAAGCCATCTCATCTATAAGACTGGTTTACTTCATAAAGGTAAACAAAATATGTTATAAGTTTTTTTAGAATTGAAAGTTATATTAATTAAGTGTTTTTAATTAAGAAGTAATCATTTTTTATTTAATACTGTTAATATGTATTTCTAAACAATCGTATATTTAAGAGTGACAAAATAGAAAAGCAAATTAAGGTAATATATGTTTTAATTTAATTATAATATTTATAATATATTTATAATTTATTATAATTTTAATAATAATATATTTTAATTTAAATAAATAACAATATTATTTTAATTAATAGTCAATATCATTTTCTTTATCCTCAATAACTTTTTGAAGTCTTCTTAGTATGCTTTCAATTAAATTTTTCAAATGTTATGAATTCAGATTCATAATTTTGTCACTCTTAAATATACGATTAATTTAGAAATAAATATAGTAATAAAAAATGGTTCCTTTTAATTAAAAATACTTTTACTTAATTAATAAATTTTCAATTTCAGTTATAAAAAACCTACAACATATTTTTTTTTACCTTTATGAATCAAATCAGTCTTATAGGTGAGGTGGCTTTTAATTTTTGCCGGTCACTGTATAAAATAATTCCTAATGAATAGAGTTCGTCGTCTTGAAACGGTACAGCTTTGCGAACAATGGTACAAATATCCTCGAAAGCTCAAAATAAATTTAGATTAAAATATTCCCTACTCCTGTAACGTTCTCATTGTAATAGTCTGTAATGTAGAGCCATTTTGGACGCAAAATTCTCCCGAGTAACGTCGGGAGCATCATAAAACGCTGAATCCGATCGCAATCTCGTACCGCAGACCCGCGTCGCACTTTCCGCTAATTCCGGTCCGTTTTCTCGGCGCGCGCCGGCTCTCCTTTATTAATCACCGTAAATAACCGCGCAGAGGAATTACGCGGTATTAGACCGCGGCAATTGCGTCCGCACGCACTCGACTCTCATAAAGGACCCCATCATCTTGAATACACACTGCCCTCTCTCTCCTCTTTCTCTTTAACAACGTTTTCCCTCCTTTCCCGTACTTTTGCACGACTAGTCTCTCGCTCTCGAGAGCGCGGAAATCTACGTAGGATTAAAACGCGCAACTTCTCCTCGCATAAAGGAGCAGGTTTTCCTGTGTTTTTTCTTCCCTATTCTCTCTCTTTCTACTTTTTTTCTTTCTTTTTTTTTGTCCGCCTGCACGACCGCCACTTGATCGTAAAGATCCCGCCTCGGCTTTTTACCTCCCTCCCACGTCGCAGCGAGCCGTCAATTAATATAGGATCACGGTTGAATTTATTATATAGTAACCGGCCGAGTGAAAAAGTATCGCGAAAAGTACCGTTTCTTCCTCGCTTCCCCACAGTCCGTCGCGCTCGACGTCGACTTAATTAAAGACGTCACAGACCTAAAGACTTTTATTGAAAAGCTTACGGCCGCGTCTCTAGGCGGTGCTCATTAATTGCGGGACGGACGCTTTACACGCCGCTAAAGACTGGCCTCGATCATATATATGTATACACGCGATCAATGAGCGCGCTATTTGCATTGCACTTTTATGTACTCCGTACACCGGTTTCGCTGTAATCGAATCGGCAATTTTCGAAAAAAAAAAAAGAAAAAAACAATGCATACATACACACATGGCGAAAAAATCAAATTTCAGTAGTTATTTAAAAGGACTATAAAAATAACAAAGTGTGTTTTCGAAAAATTCGTTTTTATGTCGCGCGCTGTATCTATATTCGAAATAAGCGATTTATTTATTTTTTTCATATAGAAATGCATCTTCGTTACGGTATCGCAAATTGTCAGTTATCATTTGATCTCGTTAAATCAATTTTTCTAACTTTACATGGTGGAATGGAATCATATCATCTTTCTAGGACAAGGATATTATCGTTCGGTGATCGAAAGCGTTTTGCAAAATTTGGAAAAAAAGCAATTTTCTTCGTGAAACGATCGTCTCGCGTTGAGCCGCGTAGGTTAAAAACTCACGTTTTGAAAAATTCCCTCTCTCTCTCTCCTCTCTGCTCTCGTCAAACTCCCGGAGCTTCGATGAAATATTGTACACGTTATTTTTTAACGGATAAACCGTAAGCTTCTCTAGCGTGACTGAGTACGCGACGTGAATACGCGGCAAAATATTAACTGATTTTTTTGTTCGCGGGCTTACTTGAAAAGGGGGGAGAAAGAAAAAGAGAGACGAGCGACTCCAAGTTCGCACCGGGAAAGTTTCCCCGAAATTTTCAGAGGCGCCAAGAGAGAGAGAAAGAGAGAGAGAGAGAGAATAAACCCATGCCCCGGGTAAATAGCGGAGAAAAAATGTTCCCCGGTTATTTATGTATGCCGGGTGCATTGTTCGAAAGAGAGGATGCCCCCTCCCTCCCCTTTCGCTCCCCCATATATTCCGTTATTATCGAGAAACTCAAAGTTACTCGCTGAACTCATTGGGAAAACTCGGCACGAATACTCGTCGAAAATATTATCATTCGCGGGCTCTCAGCGGGAGTTTTCGCGCAGGGTGAAATTTCAACGACAGGTGAGAGAGAAACGAGATAAAAAAAATACCGTGCCGCGATATTTATTTATACTGACCCCATATTTTTGGAGAAGTACCAAAGGGTGCGACTTTTCAGAATCTTTCCGAAACATTGCAAAAAAAATATCGATCCTTATATGAATATTCTTTCATGAAAATATTTTCTTGAAAGTGTGTCCAAAATATTTGACATACACATACACACGTGACAAAATGGGTATCTATTATTAAAATAAATTGTCACCATTTTTTTTTCAGCGAAAAGAATTTTGTTACGTGTTTTAAAAATCGCTTTAATTTATCGAAAAACGAGATTTATGTACAATAAGAGGTAGCTTTGAAAATTTTGAAAAGATATTTTCGAGAGGAAAAATAGGTTTTCATATCACACTCGCAGTCTTTGTGTAAGAGGTACCGAAATTCAGATCGCGCCAGCAAAGAGACCGATTTCTTATGCGGACGACGACGACGTCGAGGAGAGGAGAGGAGAGGAGAGGAGAGGAGAGAAACTCGCTCAAAATTCGAAGCGGAAGACGGTGGCGCAACGAAGTTAGCCGCGGAAAATTCGGACGCGTTTATTCACGCGCCGAATTCGTTCCTCCGTGCTGTATCCTATACATCAGCGGTGGCGGTAGCTTCCGCAGCAGCAGCTGCAGCGACGAGAGAACCAAGAAATTACCGAAAAGGATGAAAGAGAAATGCAATGCGAGAGAGAGGTAGAGAAGGGGAGAGACGAGAGAGCGCGCAACCAAATATTATCATTCAGCGAGCGGAGAAGCGGCGCTTCCGGGTCGAAATTTCGTGG
Organism: Prenolepis imparis; assembly: GCF_030444845.1. Classification (NCBI taxonomy): domain Eukaryota; kingdom Metazoa; phylum Arthropoda; class Insecta; order Hymenoptera; family Formicidae; genus Prenolepis; species Prenolepis imparis. Next base: position 5,909,737 of record NW_028141173.1, read on the forward strand.
GGAGCTAAGTCGAAATTGGTTTTTGTTCATTACTCGTTTGCTCGCCTACGTCGTCGACCTAATTAACGGCGTCGCCGAGTCGGAAGGGCGCACCACCTATTCTCTCCTCTTCGCGGGCCAAAGCGTTTCCCCTGATGATAAGAGAGCTGCTGCTCCGCTCTTATTCATCGAGAACTCGAGTCGCACCGTCATCGCCACCCTGTACCGCCACAAACACCACCAACCCTCGCTAACCACCGCCCTATATCCACCTCGCTATCGTCCTCGTCCTCGTCCTCGTCGTAATCCTCGTCCTCCTCGTTGATTGCCAGCGGCAGTCGTCATCGTCGTCGTCGTCGTCGTCGTCGTCGCGACGCGTGTACCACCGTATTCTCGACTCTGACTCACGGAACAAGCAATCCGACCCCCCGTCGTCCCATTCAATATGCATGAGTTATCATTCGTAACGCGCCACCGAATGAATCATATATCCGTGGTGCGGCACTCGTTATTTTCCCCCTGCCTCCTCCGAGCCCTACTTCTTCCTTCATTCAGGCAACTGAATTTTTGGCAGAGGTGTGTCCATTCCTCCTCTCCTATATTATTCTATACAGAGAGAATGTTCTCTTAGAATTTACCCTGAAAATCATGGTAATCGTGGGACAATATATGGTATGGAAAGAATTTTTTAAATGTTTGATTAATTTTATCAGACTTTTTAAATAAAATTAATCAAACATATTTTATATTTTATTGTGACATAAAACATAAAATGATTACCATGATTTTCAGGGTAAATTCTAAGAGAAAATTCTCTGTGTAGTTATGATCGAGATTCACGAATACTCTACATCTCCCCCCTTTCACACATATATGTATATATTTCAGTCTAATTTTAGTTTAGTCGAAAATAGCAATAAAAGTGGAAGAAATTCACACGTAATTAATAATTTAGCAATGATAAACATTTTTGGATGAATATTGTTAGAATTATTAAAATCTTATTTATTTTTCTCAATAAATTTCTAAAAATAAGTTAAAGTGATGTATAAATGTGTTACCAAACTTATATAAAATTAAATTGATTCGAAGGTGTAGAGACACGAGATTAATAATTAACTCACACGTTTTTCTCTTGTTCGTCTGATGCATAATTCAAGAATTATCGATATTTCGGTATTCTCGTCGAGAGAGAAGAAAAAAAGAAGTCAAATTTGGGTTACTCGAGGTGGAAATCGTAAACAAGGAAAACCGCGACTTCTCATGTCGGTCTCCGTATACGCTTCTGTCTCTTCCTTGTTATTTTTATATCGCGCCCCGTTTGGCCGTATCTCAATCCTGACGAGGTTCGCGCGCTCCGGAATAATAAATAGATTTCTCTCTCTCTCTTACACGAGGCGTTTCTGCCCGCTCGTTTACCACGCGCTTATTTCGCACTGTCCCTCGAAAAGAGCGTCCTTTCCTCTCTCTCTTTCTCCTCTCGGTCTCTTTTTCTCGTCCTCAATTATTTTCTCGCTCTTCTACTCTCGCCCATTCTCTTCCCGTCCTCTCGACGCTTTCCGACGCACGGTTTCCTGGCTTTGAGCTCGGACTCTCCTTCCTCATTGTTCCCCGATCGCTTCCGACGTGCCCCCCTTGCTCCCTCTCCTCTCCTTGCCTTCCGCTAACTCGTTCCTTTCCCCGGGCTTTTCCAATTTGTCTCTCTTTTCCGCTCGCTTCGCCCTTTTCCCTTTTGCCCTACCCTATCCTCCCTCGTCGATTTGTCTTCCGCGCGCGATTTTACGAGCTACCCGCGCTCGCTCGGTATCGCTCGCGACATGATTCATTTTGTTGGCCACATTTTTTTAATATCCCCCTTCGCATCCTCCGCGGTCGTTTAATCTGCTCTCGACGTTTGATCGACCGTTCGGTTACCGGAGAATTTTCCCTTTTTACGCCGGATTAGCTTCGACGTCGCGTCCACGCGACGCTGACTGAGTTGTGCAGTGTTCGGCGATGAGGAAATGTAAAAGCGTTATCACCCACTTAACCGGGGCTTATTAAAGATCCATTAGTACTTATTATACTCGAGGTTATTCGGGGTCATTAATATACATTATGAAGGATGCAGGTTTCCTGCATTAAAAAAGAATTATCCTCCTCCCAGTTAGCTCGAAATTGACGAAATAAAGTTGGAGCGCGTTAAAGATGAAATTACACGATTAGTTTATTCTACACTATCGCGTTTATTTGTATAAACTCGCTTATTTCGAATAATCCGGTTTGTTGCCGAGATAACACTTTATTCCATTTCCTCTTCCTTCCTTCTCCTTCCCTCTTTTCTCACACTTTGTACCCGTCGAAATAACAAGCGGGCGAAAAATTACGATTTTCCTCTCTACGAATAAGGAGGGAAAGATGCGCGAGATCTGCCGCTGTCGATGCATATATTTCGCCATTGTTTACGCCGTCGGCGTTAACAATACCAAGATCGCCCGCGATTTATCAGCCCTAATTTGCATCGCGCGAGAAAGAGAGGGAGAGGGAGATCCGTTTGCGTTTAATGCGGCTCTAAATGCTGGTTTTATTACCGCGCGCGGAAATTATATATACGCGCACGCCTCATTTAATCATCGTTATTGACGACTTGTGTGATTACCTGTTGACGGTTATCGCTCCAGCCGGTTTTGCTTATCGCCGGGATTGCACGCGTATCATCGACATCGGATGCCATTGTTCGACGTGACGTGTTTCGCGCACATTTATACCTACCAATCTCTATACCTATCCCTCCCCCGCCCTCAGGCCGCATCGCCGCGGGATGTAATTAATTCGTTTACCCGCGTGTGTCCTTTTGTACTCTTGGCCGTCCTTTCTGTCACCGAACCATTCTTCTCCTCCTCCTCCTCGTGTGTATATCCGCGCTCTTCGCCTCTCGGCTTTTCCTCTTCGCGTTTTTCCACCAGCTCCGCCACCTCTTCAGCGCGTTCCCTCTTTTTTTTTTCCTCGCTCTCTCCTCTATCCCGCTCTCTGGTGTGTCGCCCTTTTGTTAGTCCTTCTATCTTGCTCGACTACGTGTTTTTCTCGCGCGTCTCCTTCCTCTTCCTGATCTCCCTTTATCCTCCTCCCCCTCCTTCTGCCTCTCCCTCAACGTTTCGCCATTTTTCTCTGTTTTTGTATCTTTTCTCGAGCGATCCTCTACCTCCGCTACTCTCTCTCTCTCACTCTCTCTCTCTCTTGCACCATTTTCCTCTTTATTTTTCGGCTGGATTGGCGCGTTCTTTTCCTTTCCTGTCGCCGCTTTCTCCGCTGGTTTTCTAGCGTCCTCTCTTCTCTCTCTGTCTCTCTCGACGCGGTTTTTCCGGTCCTCTTGTGTTCATTCTTACGTTTAATGATAACGGAAATTACATTGTTCACCGCGTCTCTTTCCGGAGAGGGAATCGCACCTCCGCGATTGAGGTTTAATTAATCCCTTAACGCTTAAGATAGCGCGAGAGATGGAATTAGCATTCCCCCATAGTCTCTTAATTTTTATTTACTATACTTTGACGACTGTACCGCGACTGCGATAAGCGCGATACTAACAATAAACTTAATATATTATAAATACTCCTTAAAAAAATCAATTTTATAGAATAAAAAATAGATGATAAAACAGAAAATAATTGATAAACTCGCGAGCACGCTTTATCTCGATATAACGTTTCGAAAATGGTTACGAAATGTAATCATGTCCCCGTCTCCCCGCACAGAGAAGAATCATTTTTTAGTCGAGGTAATATCCCGCGCATCGAAAGGGAAAAGACGATGGGAATTACTACGAAAAGCAGGTCCTCCACGTCGGGGACTCTGACACCCCTAACTACCATTACATCGCAGGCGACGTCGATGGGAATCACGGGCGGCGGTTATAGCCCGTCGCGTTCGCGGACGCTTAAGCGTCACGAGATTACTTTCACGCTCGGTGCGCTTTTATTTCGCCCTTTCTCGAGCCTCTCCTCCTCCTCCTCCTCCTCCTCCTCCTACGTCTTCCGGCCACCAGCACCCCTTCTTTCCCTTCAGCCCGGTATGTCTTACTCTTTTATTCCCCCTTGATCCATCCTTCCTGCCGGCTTTCCCGACGACTCGGTCGTCGCGCGTACTTTAGTCCCTCGGTGCTCTCTCCCCTTCTTCGACTCTTTTCTCATTCTCCACCACATTCTTCTTCTGCTTCTCTCTCTCTTCGTCTATCGCGCCCGCTCCCTTTCTCTACTTCTCGACCTTATCTTTCACCCTCACGCCCTTTCTTCCCGCCGCTCGCCCCGCCGCTCTCGCACCCTCGGCTCATCCGTCTTACTCCCTTTTACCATCTTTCTCTCTCTCTCTCTCTTTCGCTCACCGACCATCCCTAACTTCGCCTTTTTCGCTCGTCCGTTTTTTCCTCTCTCTGTCCCGGTTTCTTTCTCATCCTTTCGATCGGTTACTTTTTCTCTCCCGTTGGCATGTCCTCACTTTTGCTCTACTTCTCGCGTGCCTTCTTTCGGCGATAAAGCCGCCGGAAGTTACCTCCGTCGATTCAAAAGAGAGACGCGGTGATTCGTAAACAGCGATCCGGTTCATCGAACCCGCGATTTGCCACGAATCCCGGGGTAAACCATTTGACAAATCACGTCCGCGCGCGGTATGGAAAAGGGCGAGCGCCCGCAACAAGCCGGAGGGAAGGGAGCTTCATCGTCAACCCCGGCAGATAGGAGGTCGATGCGCGGTGTCGCGGGGCCGCAGAGATTTGAGGCGATAAAAGCGGTCGCTCGCTCACGCGGCAGCTCGCGCTCCGGGGCGTAACGGATAATTGGATCGGTTTCTGCAGGAATGAACCGACGCGTGGGACGCGGAAATCGAAACAAACTCACAGGAGAGAGTACCTGCGCTGCTACGCTCTGTTCCGCTATTTTGACATCCCGTGTTCGAGAAATTTCTCTCGCCTCTCTCGCGGCAGAACTCGGTCGATCCGCCATTTTCTCCGCGAGAGAGATTAACATAATGCGCTGTTGAATGCGCGGTAAACAGGCAAACATCGCGAATGATTCTACGACGAGCCAGAATAATTAGTGGAAAAAAAAATTTACAAACTATATAGAAAGTTATAAAAATATCTTTGCAAGTAAACGGAAAAATCTCTGCGCTTATAAAGTCAAGATAAATGACTGTGATGTATTCAAGAGAGAGAGAGAGAGAGAGAGAGAGGAGAGATATAATTTTTTATCGAATACGTATAGTTTTTGGAATCAGTCTCATGACAGGCTGGAGTAAATCACGCATCGTATTGGCCGAATGCCGACTAGAGTCGCGGGGGTTTTTCGAAGAGGAAAAAAGACCTCTTCGAGCTGCTCCACTCTCGAAAGACTAGAGTTCGACTAGAGTTCGACGCTTATCCCGCGCGGTCGCGAATAAATAAAGTCACGGCCTGTTCCCAATCTATAGAGAGGTGGGAAAAGGGGATTTCTGATATCCGAGGGAATAGGGTGGAAGTTGTCGTATTTCGGGGGTTAGAGCACCAACCGCGCAACACACACAATCGTGTCATATTGTACTCCATCGTCGTTTGTTAAACGCGGTTGAGGAAGCGGTAATGGACGCAAATATTTCCTTCGATAACGGGACTTAATTAGTTTCAACGGCGACAATTGTCGGTGCCACTTTGAATCGCTCGAATAACCCTTTACTACGGCTCCCTCGGATTATCCTTCTGTTTCTTTTCCTTGCGCCCTTTCATCCCGCTTTTCCGCATTTTCTCCTCTTTTTCAATTTTAATACTTTTCTTCCACAGAACCTCTTGTCGACACAAGTTTCCTTTTCATTGATCCAACGGTATTTATTAAAGTTTCGATATCCAGAGAGAAATTGATTTTTATATACACGTACGAGGGGGGTTAATTTTTGGGAAATTCCACGTGATACTTTAGCAAGGAAAAACCGCGACGGAGAGAAGCTTCCGACATACTTTTCACACTCATTATCGCGTTATGCGATAACTGCGGCTCGCAAACTCGACCGCGCGAATTCAACGAGACAACGTGGGTAAAAAAAAAAAAAAAGAAACCGGGCAAATCCACCTCGAGCGGCTGTTCATTTTTCCGGCTATTCATCGTCGAAAAAACGTCGTTGGCGCTCAATGTCGCATTAACCGGACGAGGGTACCTACTACTCTCTGCATCATTTCCAGGCGGAGAATCTTTATCGCGGAGAACGTTAGGGGAAAAAGTTTTTACGAGTGCAGAGAGAGAGAGAGAGAGAGAGCGACGAAGAAGTCGCGTTATATAATTTTACGCGAGCGTTTCGCGTTAGAGAGACTTACTTTCTTTCTCTTTCCTTGCTCTTTATCATCGTGTGCTACTTCACCGCGCGCGTATAATCTTCCCTTATTAATTTCTCTTCTTTAATCCGTTCTGTTTTCCCCACGAGCGAGGGATAACCCTTGTCCACGAATAAAGCCAGTCCCCCAGCGGAACGGAAAGGTCAGTTTATGGCAATAATCAGAGGGTTACTACACAAATAAATTCCAAACAGTTTCTTAACTTTTCCCGAACTCTCCCGAGCTTCTAATAAATAGCTTGTTGTCTCCGCGAAGCGAGATAAAGTCGCTAATTACGATCGCGCGTTTCTCAGAGAGAAATTATAATTATTACAATTTAATTTTCGCATTTCTTTTGTTTTTATGGACATAACAGTCGACGGTAATTCACATAATATTGCGGAATAAATGGATAAATTGGATAAGATAACAATCCTGTTATATTTCTTCGTGTTTTGCGAGGGAGAGAATTATACGGTGACTTCTCGAGTTTTTGCCGTCGGTATATATTCTGAAAAAGTCTGCAAAACGAGGCCGCTTTCTCTCTCTCTCTCTCTCTCTCTCTCTCTCTCTCTCTCTCTCTCTCTCTCTCTCTCTCTCTCTCTCTCTCTCTCTCTCTCTCTCTCTCTCTCTCTCTCTCTCTCTCTCATTCTCTTTCTTTATACATTCCTCATATTTAAATAATAAATAAATGCGGGGCAAATTATCCGAAGTGCCTCCAAGGCCGGAGGGGCTTTATTTATTCGGGACGCTCCTCGTGACGTCCGTCATCGAAAATCGTTCGTTCGATATCATTAATTCAGGCCGAAGCCGAGCACTTAGACGGTCTTCTCATCGGGCATCTTCAGTCAAGGGCCTCCAATTCACTCGGCACTCGTATGAAAGAGAAAGAGGGAGAGAGAGAGAGATATATATAGAGAGGGCGAAATCGTGGGGTCGTCATGGTGACCCCTCTTTTCGTAAGTTTGTCGTATCCGCCCGTTAAATCCGTTTCATTCGAAACTGGCGAAACGCGTTATTTCGAGTTTCTTTCCCCGCGCAGATAGAGGAGAGGTTTCGCTGAGAAGCCTCCTTTCATAAGTTATTTATCCTCGTCGTCTTGGCACGTCATTTAACAGGAAGGCGTTAATTATCACCGCGTTGTCCTTTGCCGAGAGGACCCCGAACGAGGGGAATCTCGCTGTATACTCGACTAACAATAAGTAAGAGTTGTACGCTATTTTATGTACGCAACATTTTGTACGCAACGTTACGAGAGAGAGAGAGAGAGAGAGAGAGAGAGAAAGAGAGAGAGAGAGAGAGAGAGAGAGAGAGAGGAGAGAAGACGGGAATTAGCTGGGTTTTGTTGCTTAACGAGTTTGGCGAATCGATTTTTCTACGGCGAGAATCTTGCGATCGGTTGCAACTTTCGAAGAGTTGGTTATTGAATATCCTGTTAATTAAGTCTCCCGTATATATTAAGCTTTTCTTAAATGAGAGACTCTACCGGATAATTATCGAAAAACAAGATTTCGCTGCTCGTTTAGTACCAAATCTTCGATTCCAAATGAATCTTTAATTCCCGACGTTCAATCGATCGACTTTCAAATATATTGTCTTGTATTCTAAAGATAAAAGAATGAATCTTTCTTCGATTAAAACGTCGCGTCGTAAAATTATCTCCGGAATAAGAGATGAAAATATCAAGAGAGCGCACTAAACTTCCGACAAGAATTAACAGACAACAAGATGTATATTTATAATTGTGGACTTATTGTTAAATCAAACGACACGTGTATATATATATATATATATATATATATATATATATATATATATATATTAAGTCTTTAAAGCATTTATCCAAAGTTAAATTATCAATGTACATCTGATATGTCAAAAGATAGAATGGCCTCTAAAAATATATCGAATAGCTGTCGTGCTAAATTATCATCTATTCTATAGGATTCTGAAGAGAGAGAGAGAGAGAGAGAGAGAGAGAGAGAGAGAGAACAGCGCCTAAATATATATATATATAAATCGTTTCACACATATATGTATATAGTAGGAGATAACGCCATTCCGACAAAAGTGAAAACTTTGGCAGAACCGTGAAACAGGGAGTCCGCGATCGCCGGCTGAAGTGGCTGCAGTATTTTCTGCGAGAAAAGATCCGAATGTTCCCTCGTATATAAGTTATCCCCCTTTCTCTCCTTCCTCCCTTCCCAGCCGAGCTTTCCGCGCCATCGATTCGCCGACACTGATTGCCCACGATCCTTTCACCGGGGATTTTTCAGGCGCGAAGGGATCCTCGTGACTTAAATCAGAAGAAGATAAAAAGGAGGTACGCGACCGGTCACAATCCTCCACCCCCTCCCCTCTCTCATCCACCCTCCCTCCCCCCTCTCATCCACCCTCCCTCCCCCTCTCATCCACCCTCCCTCCCCCCATCTCTGACGGACCGTCTTTCGACAATATTTGGACAGTCCCTCGATTTCGTCGCGTTATTGGCGGATACGTTCCTCGTCCTCTCGCATACGTCTTCGTCTTCGTCGACGTTGCATTACTATATATGTATATATCTCGGCCAAGTCGCGCGCGATCCCAGCTGTCTACCCCCGTAGAGTTTTATGGCCGGGCGTTTTACATTTGCGGCGCGGCGTCGCTCGGAAAACCCACGTACATATCCTGCGCGCGGCATAAACAAGTCGAGTGTATCGATCAGGGCCGTATTTTCGGCGCTGGCATTTCCGGTTGCACGGTTATCGCGCGAGAAAGGAGAATCACCGCGATAGCTCCTCCACCTCTCTCCCTTCATCCCCCTCGCCGAGAGAATGCATTCTCCGTACAAATAAAATTAAGTTCGATGTGCGAGAGCGAACTTTATAGATGAAAACGCAATCTTTGCATTCGATTTTAGCAACTAGACGGGGTTCAGCATGTTCTCTTGTCGTGAGAAGGATTATTAAAATTGACAGAGAGATGTAAAAATCTCTATACTATAATAAAATTATAGTTTATAGAAGCTTTCGATTAAATTTTACGCTGTATAATCTCGATTCGATGGCGCGCTATTAGTTACCGATGACACATTCGCCATCGATGCGAGACAAAACACGTCTTACAAGCAGTCTCGTCGCAGATAAATCTTCGTTAAGCGATAAGGGAGGGTTCCCGCGATTGTATCCCGGGGCCCTGGACAACGATAAATCCGATCCTGCCACGCCAATTTCGCGGCCGATCGAGAGGTCCGATTACCCTTACAGCCGAGTATTTTTCGTTAGGCAAATAAGAGCGTGGAGACTCTCTCCCTCGACAAAAAATGGCGCTAATAGACGCGCGCTCGCGTGCGGGGGCCGATATAGAGCATTACTTTTCTGTCCGCGATATCCCGTTCTCGTCTGTAATTCGCAGCAAATATTCTGCGAAAGGGACAGAAGCAGAGAGAGGACAAAGAGAATGAGAGGGGGAGAGAAAGCGCAGTCGATGTAGTTAACTCGACGATTTACTGTCTCTCGACACGGAATTTTCAATCGCGGCTTCCGAAGTGATCGTACCACATTCGCCGTTCGTTCTATACGGATAACCTTTTAATTTCCTAACTCGATGACGGAGGAAGGGGCGGATTCCTTCCTCGATGGACGTAGCCAGCGGCTACCACGAGGGGGAAAGGGAGGCGATTTCCCCGCTATCGTTATTCCATTATTGCCGAGACACCGGTTTGTTTTGCTTATCGGGGGTGCCGTCGTTCGATACAAGTGGAATTTCGAAGCGCGGTATCGGCCATTTTTCTCGCGATAGTGACAGATAGCGCAGAGATCTCGCGATTCGATAATCCGATTTGTGCGAATTCAGATATTTCGTCCCCTCTATCTCGGAGATACGCGGTATATATTTCCGAAATTATCGCGATGTGTCTGTCATCCGCGGATTCTTCTGAATAATTTCGACTTGGAATAATTTACGATCTCTCTTTTTCCTTTATTTCATTTCTCTCACGTGACCTCCATTTTAGGCAAATTAATAAAGATAAGACTTCTCGAGTGTCTGCTGCAAATTTTATTAAACATCACTTAACTTGAAAAAGCAAAAAAAAAAATTCGTCAAACCTAAAATTAATTACGCAAACTGCGATCGTCAAATATTCCGCGACTGTTTGTGAAAGAAAGATAGTCTTCGAGATATTTCGCGTTCTAGACGATTCATCGCGAGAGAAAATGCAAAAGGAATCGCGAAGAAGAGAAACGTAACAAGTTAAATGCGTCTTATTTCAGATATAAATTTCAAACGTATAATTTAACTGTAATTTTACAATCTATCCGTCTGCCCGGACTGAGAATCCGTCCGTTTGAAATTTTCTTTAAGCTTCGTTGCGCTTGTATTTACTCCGAGAAAGCGATGAAACTACATCGAGATGCACAAATGTAATGAAAAATAAATGCAAATGCGAAAAGTTTGCCGACTTGCTTCGCTCGCGATTGATTAAAAGTTCATCATTCTTTCACAATAAGCTTCCAATATCCATATCTGTAGTTGCGCGCCCAAGAACAATGGAGAAAGGAACATGGAAGCGAGGGGGGGGAGGGGGGGGAGAGTATTGAAGATTTATTCGATAATATGAATGGTTGCAGCGAACGAGAAAGAGAAAGAGAGAGAGAGAGAGAGAGAGAGAGAGAGAGAAAGAGAGTCCTCGCTTGTTGCTTTGTCGCCCCGTTCTCTCTCGGCCATTTTACTCCGATTCGCTAAAAGTCAATTCTGATTCTTGACAATAGCGAATTTAAAGTAACACAGCTTTTTTAACGGCGTCGCGCACAATAATGTGAAAACGCGAAAGCGGAAGTATAAAAGAGCGGTGAGTCGCGCAAAAATTATCCCTTTACGCTGGGACACAGAAGTTAAATCATCCGGATTTTTATACATTATTTTTTGCTTAAAATCCGTCATTATATAATAAGCTTATTAAAGTCATACAAAAATAATTTAGCGCGATAATTTCATTAGTAAAAACTACTTTATAATATACATACATATATGAGTATATTCTGTCTTAATTATAAATATTTTAAATTTAATATTATATGTACATCCCTTCGATAATCTCGAACGAATATATGCTATATCTACGACGGAAATCGGGATTCCTCTCGAGCCATTCGACACGGAGGCCTCGCGTATAGTTTCCGGGGGATATATCCGATCGAGAGAGAGAAAAGGAATCGCGCGCAGATGTCGTCGTCGGAGGGGCCTCGCGTCTGGACGCTTAATTTCGACCCCCTCGGCCTCACTCACCCTGGCGAAAAGGTATAGTTTTACGGAAATCGTACACCGTTTCACCCGGGAACCCTCTGCTACCCCCGGGGAAGCCGGCTATCTGCCGACCGTATATCGGCTACCCCGGTCGCGTTGCCGCGTCGCGTCGCGTCGCATCGCGTCACGGAGAGGGCAAACGGTGTCGTGTGTCAGGTTAGAGGGTCGCAGCCCGATGGCAGAAGGGCATTGTTGTTAGCCGAGTGCGGAGAGGGTGCCCCGGGGAACGAACGGTGCCAGAGGAAGAGGCGGAGAGGGAAGAGAGGGAACGCGGACGTGTGCTCGGCGTAGCGTACCGCGACGAGAGAGATAGCGGAGATATACCTTATATAGGTATATATACCGGGTGGCTCTCCGAACGAGCGCACTTCCTCCCTCGAGCGACGAATATTTCCCACGAGTGTGTATGTGCGCCGAGGTATCGAACGGAAGGAATATCGAGGTTCGTCTCCTCTCGCGATAGCGAGAGAAATGAGACGCGTAATATCTGCAGGATCCTCCTCCCCCTGCGCAATCTCTCGTATTTAATGCATTTTTATTTCTCCGAATCATTTTTTTCAACATCGATACGTATATATAGCGAGAGCTAATATATCCCTCCTCGAGAATTATCGGATCTTCGACATTTCGCTCCAGCGACGATGAAGGGAGCGTATATACCTATCTGTCGTTAACGGAAGTACGGTCGGCGGGAGACACCCCGTGCACACGTTTGCGGTGGCGAATCGATGGGCCACCATCGTACGGAGGGAAATAAAAAGGACCGTCATAATTCTCCGGGCGAGAGAAGACGCTCTTCCTCGGCCCGACGCTGCCATTCGACTCACGCACTCGCACCGGTCACGCGGGACACGAAGGGGGACACGTTTTAATATAATGGTAATAAACGACGTGCTGGATCGGGCGCGCGCGCTCGTCTTCTTCCGGGCTCTCGCTAGCCGGGATCGATAGCATCGAGAGAGAGAGACATTAAGTCCGGGTCACCCACGTGGAGATGGCTAGTCACGGTGCCCCTTGCTCCGGTGGAGGTCGAGAGGGAACGGGTTTCGAGGTCTTCGTCTTCGGGTAACCGTGATAGCGAGATAGCGAGGAGCTTCGCCTACGACGATGTTTTATGGTACCGAGAGTTATTGTTGCAGTAATTTCCGTGTTACGGCGCCGGGAGCTTCTTATCGAGGCAGGAAGCGCCCCCGAAGACGCCGGGCGATCCCTCCGAGGAGAATCGCGCGCGCAAGAAAAGCCGATTCTCTCTCTCTCTCTCTCTCTCTCCCTCTCTTCTGACATTGTGTATACGGAAACGCCTTGTCAGACTTCCTCTCCGCGCGAGAGGAGCCTTGTTGCGGCAATTTTAATTCGTAATGCGCTTTTTGCGCGCCGCCGAAGGGTCGGTCTTTGCATAAATTTGTAATATCGATGGTATTAGCGGACGCGTCAAGCATAGAATCATAGAATAAAGCCGAGAGAGTCTACAAACGTTATTTTTACCAAGAGAAGAATATAAAATACAATTACATCTTTTTTCATCTCAAGATAACATTTTTATAGGCAGCGTATCGGATCCAATCGCTGCATAATTTATTAATTTACGCCATACACGTTACAATGTGAGATCCGATAGCTTTGTACATTCTTACGTCGCGTACATATACAATCCGATTGATAAAACCGCGAGCGAGCGTCACTCTGTCGCCGCATCGTCGATACGTGATTCCGAAGAAAATTGGCACGCGGAGAGTCATTTTCCGGCGGAAGGGACTGCAGAATCGCGATCTGGAGGGAGAGGAGGAGAAGAGGTCTGAGAAAGCGGTCGAAAATAGATGATTCGAAATTCAACAGGTCCGCCGTATTAGCGTTTTACGCCGCGCGACCCACAGTTTACAGCGTCGGGGCCTCGCAGTAATGACGGGGAATTTGCTTAATACACCGCACGGAATGTATCAGACGCCGAACTTCGTGAATCAGAGAACTCTCTCTCTCTCTCTCGTCCTCCCTCTCGCCCTCTAGAGCGGCGCCGCCGCGCCGAGACCGTCTATGCGGGAGAAGAGGGAGGGGCATCAGACAAATGAATCGAATTAAGATCTAATCACGACGATAATCTATCTCAGCCCGGCATCTCTCTCTCCTGGAGTCATGTAGCATCGCGAAACTTGGTGCCCGCTCAACTTGCGGTGCGCGAAGCACACTTGGGTTGCGCAAACCAAAGCCGCCGCTCCGTAAACACCCGGTTAACCCTTTCATTCGGCTGCGCGTTGCCGGTCGCGATAAAATATACGACGTCGATTTCGATGGGATCCGATTAAAAGCGTCGCGTTAAAAATTAAAGGGATAATCTAATGTATAAAAATGAAATAAAATGCAGGACGCGATCATCGAATTTTGGAGAGACGAACGAGAGATAAAATTGACGTAATTTAATAGTTATGCGTATATATATAGGATTTGAACGTGAAAATGGAATGAAATAAAATTTAAATGCAGGATAAAGTTTGTTTGTTTTTTTTTTTTTTTAATTTCTCATTTCAATCTCACTTTTCGCGTTGTTTTAATTTAAAAATAAAATTTACTAGACGATAAACGAAAAAAAAAAAAAAAAAGAAGAAAGAAGAATTGGCATCGTTTCGAGCCAATTCGACAACTGCTTTACAATGTGCATCGGAACGACCCGATATACCGTTCGCGCGTTCATCGGGAATCCGTGCGAATTTTCGTAAAAAGGCACGGTAAATCTACGATTTACGGCTGACGCGAGCCTCGATCGCGGGGTTGAATAATTCGTACTCGAAAATCCCGCGGCGTCAAAAATCACGCTCGTGAAATTCCGTCGACATATCGCGAGAGAGTAATAGAACTCTCTCCCTCTCTCCACAGAAATATTAACCGCCCCGACTGCGCCGCAATTGGCGCAGCTTCACGTGCGATTTGATATTTATTGATTTCACGGCGAGGACTGACGTCATCGTTTATTATCGACGCTCGAGGGAATGCAGGCTTTCGTAAGTCGGCGCGAAATTGGTCCGGCAGAGTAAACGCCGTGCATGATAGCATTGTGGAAGGATTTTAGCCGGCGTGTATTCTTCGGGGCATTGTTCGACGAGAGTGCGGGGATCCCGCGGCCAATGACAGTAAAGATTTGTCGATCGTCGACGGGAGCAAACAAGGAAAATCTTGGGAGAGAAAGAAAGAACCCTACGGTCAACCCCCAACTTTCAAATACTCCGCGATGCGGATCTTTGCTTCGTGTACAAATTATACCAGAACGAGAATGACGAAAGAAAAAAGAAAAAAAAAAGAAAAAAATGACAATTGTACATAAGACTTGAAATAAAAAAAAATTATTCGAAGCTCGCTGGCAAAACTAGACCAATGCTAAAGCAATTTCTTATCGCGCCGCGTATATACGATGACGTAACGTTATCTCGGGGCGGACGGCGTCCCCGCAATTTACGCCGCAGACTTACGGTAATCGTGACAGACGTTTTCCCGGTCTGACAAAGTCTCTCGCAAAATAACGCGTTATCGCGGACACGCGCGGAGACAAAAGCTCCGCCGAGTTGCCGCGATAGTAATAAACGACGCGAAAGAGAAGGAAGTCCGGGCAAGGAAGGAAGCCTTCTCTCCCGAGGAGAGATCAATAGCGCGACATTACTTTTTACCAGGACGAAGATATAAATGGTGCTCTCCAACATTAGAGAACGCGACCGATCGATATTCTATCTACTGTCGGATACGCGTTACGCCAAAAAGTGTTGCTTCCCCGTAGCAGCTAGAAATAGAGAGAGAGAGAGAGAGAGAAGAGGGTGAGAAAGAGAGATGCGGCTCTCAGTTTTCTCGCCGAGAAGAAATTTCCCAGGACGCGGCGAACGACCGAACTTCTCTCGTGACTCGTATCGAAAAATATGGATACACACGAACGCACGAAGAGAGAAGCGAAGAGAAGAGTATAACGCTGAGCCGAAGCTGAAAAGCGCCGGTGACAATTCGTCAAATACACACATCTCGCGCGAGTCCAAACGACGGATTTTACGCTACTTTGTCGAGTACAATTAGCGTATTGTGAATTATCTTGAGAATAAAAGCGGAATATACACACAGGGTCTTAGCGAAAATCACGCAAAGAGAGGATTCGAGAAAAGCTTGAAAACGGATTAAGTCCGCACGAGAGAGAGAGCGTAAAGTCCATTTTAAATATGTATATGTATGAAGTGGCGCACGCATATATATATATATATATATATGTGTGTGTGTGTGTGTGTGTGTGTGTGTGTGTGTGTGTGTGTGTGTGTGTGTGTGTGTACACACGCACATCTAAAGTGGACCTAATCAGTTATGAACCTATTCCATGAATAATCTCATTCAATGTCCGCGTGCGGGACTAGAACGCTGCGACGAGTTGACAAAAATGAACAGAAGAAATGAATTAAACTACGAGACAAACAAGGTTTTTAGTTCGCTGGTACACTTGAATAAAGAATAAATAGAAAGAGCGCTGCGTTTTTACGACTCTTCATCCTTTCCCGACCGCGTTATTTCGTTCCTGCTAGGAGAGGCTCTAAAAAGAGAGAGAGAGAGAGAGAGAGAGAGAGAGAGAGAGAGAGAGAGAGAGAGAGAGAGAGAGAGAGAGAGACGGCTCGAAAAAAAGCTGTTGCTGTGCAATAATAATAATAGCAATAATGAGACGATATTAATAACGGCGACTACTAGATCGAATATACGGCGCCTCCCTGTACTTTGCTCTTCGCTCTCTCGCTGATGGTTAATTTTTCTCTTTTCGATTTTAATGACCCCCGCCCGCCTTATTAATTCACGTCGTTTATTTACCCGATAATATCACGAGCGATGTAATACTTGGACGGGGTGCTCGATAATGGAAGACCCTTTTCTTTTGTAAATACCTCTTGTTTTTCCTCTCTCTCCTTCACCCTTTTTCAACTATTTCTTCCATCCTCGCGTGTAATCCCATTTGCATCGCTTGTCGCATACATTGAAAGTTTTATTTACACTCACCCGCGGGCAAATTCTCAACAATGTTGAGCGCGAGCGCAACGAAATTAATATTAAACCATCCGGCAAATTTCGCCCCCCCCCCTTCTCCCTAAAAAATTTTTCAGAATCACGCTTTACGCGCGTGAACAAACGAATTCTATCGAATATAATAATCCCTCGATATGAATACGCGAACGATCGCGATAATCCATTTGGGAGGAAGAGAAAAAAAATTTGATAAAATGTAATTGTACTTTTTTTACGATTTATTTTCACACGCGTGATTATACGGACAATCTCTGAGATACTGCATGTTTCAGTAACACGAAAAAAAGAATATAAATATATATATACGCGCGCAATTTAGCGGCTGCGAAAGCTGTGAAAGGCTCAATTAAACAATTTTCTAGGGGGAAAAAAAAAAAAAAAAGTGTTAGCGTAAGCCAGTTCAGCGCTGCATAGAACGCGCTTACAAGCGAGAGAGCGAAGGTGTATATAAATCGTGCACCGTGTCCAATCTATGCTACGCTTTTTTTTAGGCCAGGGAAAAAGGGGTGCGAGAGAGAGAGAGAGAGAGAGGGAGAGGGAGGGAAAGAGAATAGCGGAAGGGAATAAAAGTCGCGTGCGTGAAAAACCGGTGGCGATTGACCGATCGAATATGGGCCAGCGGGTTTAGCCGACTTAAGTCCACTCTCCATATTTATTCATATTCATAGTACCGTGTGACATCCGATCGTATAAATTCTCGATATATCCGCGTGCGCGCGTCCCGTCTTTCTGTCTAGCTGCTGTCTTTTTTTTGTTTCGATATCCCTCCTTCTCTTTCTCTTGTTTCGCGCACGGGGCTGTCTTTTTTTTTTCCCCTCGCGGCTCGATATAACGTCCGTTGGGGCTGAATTATTAGACGAAAGTACACATGGCCGTGGATTTCGGCCGCGTTTTCCCTCCCGCGACCGCGTGTCGAGTACGATTTAATCGTGACAAACGTCGCGATCGTAAATCCGGTATCGTTAAGGGCTCATAAAAACCTATATCGAGCCCGCCCCCGGGTCGATTCTCGTTCAAAGACGATCCGCGGATAAAATTAATGGTGTAATACACGTCGGTGCGAGTCTCTCTCGCGGCGATATTCGCGGGAAATCATGAATTTTCGCGAATAATTTTAGAATACTATACCACCGTTGTGAGAAATGTGTGAAACCTTGTGTACATTTTCGCTTCTCTTCTAATTTAATATTTTATATTTCAATCAAGCATAATTTACTACTGTTTTATAAACGGCGCGCTTTAAAATTGACGTTTTTTTTTTTTTAATGAAATGTTTCGAATTTAATTTTCCGTAATTCTGCAAATTTGTTTATATCGCGTAATTAAAAATTTATTTATTCCGTCTGGAATTCGGGAGGCGAAATTCTCTTGGTTCTTTTGAACATAATGGGATGACGTATATACATATCGAGGGTGGCTTAGTCACGAGCTCCTTCTTCCGTGACGGACATCGCACCACGTGGTGCGTCATTTGGCCCTGATAGAAATCGTGAATTGGAATGTTTTACGGCAGGCAGGCCCTAATATCGCAATTGAGATTAATGCTATGCTAATGACAGTGGTGGGTAATGATGTAATATATAAACCAGATATCTAGTCTTTAATCATTTTGGCCGCTGACGCATTCGCGCCCTTTTATCAAGCTGAATAAATGAAGAATTTCGCATACAAATGCGTGTAATTACGATGTAAAATATAATCCGCTATATTTGCATTAAAATATTTACATGTATGTGTGTGTGTTCGCGCGCGTTATTGTTAAATTTTATATATTAAATTGTCGCCGCCAGCAATTACAGTAATTTCGCAACGTAATTTAAATGAAAAATGGTCCTTCATATATATACATATATTAAATTATACTATCTTATGATCAAGCGATAATTGCGGTAATGTGCAAGCTACTCTCAAGGATTAAAACCTTCAATTATACCACTGGATTACTAAAGTAGTTAGTAGCGGCAAGATCGGGTCAGCTATATAAGTAATCAACTTTCGCGAGATTAAATGTAACGCGAATGCATGCGTTAATCGCGTGCATTAATTACGTCAAAGCGCGCGTCGCAAAACGCGAGAGTAACGGTGTAATCGGGGGAACAAACATAAATGAACACACACACGCAACCCGTAATATTTTGCTAACAATAAGAGAACAATTCCTCGCCGAGGAAAAATAATTCTCGTTGTAGAGCTTTCGCGATCTTGACAAACTTGGGATTGTATATATATATATACGCTGAGATGTCATAGCGCTCTGTAAAAATATCGACCCTTGCGCTAGGAGAGAAGGCGAGCACAATCCTTCTTAACTCGTCGAGATAACAATCGATCTTCAACGCTCGAACGCGGCTCCTCGCGAGACAAGGCGTCCCCTTGTTTCAGCCACGACTGCGACGCGGCGACCCGAGACTGTGCGAATAAGATCCGAAGACAAATACAAATATAAAAAAAAGAAAAAACCGCGAGAGAGCTTCAAAGGGACCCGAAAAGCGGCCGTGATAGCTCGCTCGGTGCAACACAGTGTTTCTCACTCTAAAGAAAAATAAACCCGATTACACCGTCTGCGCTGCATTTACTTGAAACCCCGGGGCGACCCTCTCTTTCTCTCTCTCTCTCTCTCTCTCTCTCTCTCTCTGTCTTTGTCTTTCTTTTTCTCCGCAAATTCCCTCCTTTCCTTGCTTACATGTGCATTGTGCTGCGTTACTTAAATAGGAACGTTATATAAGGCATTTCACGTTTTCCGCCTCTTTTTACGCAAATGTGTGCTTTCTGCTATTTTGCAGTTTCCTCTCGTTTGCTAAAAACTTGGAGATATTGGACGTTATTTTCTTCTTGCGATATTTCAACGCTCTTTATGCCAATTATATTATTTTCAACGATAATCGTAACAAAAATGTGTGTAATATTGTTCCGGTCGACGTTATAATTGCCGCAGTAAAATAGTCGAGAAGATAATTTGTTTCTGAAATAATTACGTTACCTCTCCCGACACGTTGAAACAAAAAATTGTAACTTTACAAATTATTTGATTCGGAATTTCGCCGAGTGCACATCTATTCTCCGCTGTGTTTGCCGTTTTGCAATCCCGGCTTATCTCCGCTTCGTACCTGTGTTTGTGTTTGTGTGTGTATCGAGACTTTAACCAATTTTCTTTGTGCCCGAATGCAAACGCGGCATCGGCTGCTACATCCGGGAAGGCTAATTAAGGCCGCGAAAGTTGCACGGGTGCAAAGTCAATCTATTTTAATCTGATTTTATGATGGCCCGAACCGGGATCTCTCTCTCGGAATCGATACGACGATGTGATTCGCCGGAGAATCCTCGCTGATTATATGCGTGAAGGAAACGGCGACTTCCTGATTTCGCTACGTCGAGACTACATAATCTAAAAATAAAAAAAAAAGCAGCAAAAAAAGTTGCAGCACAGAGAACAAAATATTGAGACAGACAATACTTGCGCCTTATAACGATATTCTATGATAGTCGTGTAATAATATAGCGATATTATCATAGACGCGCTACTAGAGACACGTGAAATGAAATTACGCACAATTGTGCGTATATTACGCGCGCTACGCGATATTACAATAATATTACCATTATATTTAATAGACGGGGTAACTAAATATATAGAAAGTTCCTGCGCTATTTCGAAACTTCTCACTATTTCACCCCCCTCGATTTCGAGCGACTTGGCGAAGAAGGATGTCTTCGTGATCGTCTGCGATTCGTGTGGATCTCTGCGAAAAGGCCCGACATTACGCACCGCTTGACACAGTTCGGCCAATCAAACTTCTCGGGGAATGTGCCATTTCGGGATTACGGGGTTCTCCGGCTCGAAGAAGAAGGAACCCTCGACGAGGTAGAGAGAAAATCAACCTCGTGTACCTTGTCGCAGGACGTCCTCTACTCGCGCGAGAGAACCGGCTAGGATCTCGCGCCGTTCCAGCCCTTTCAATCTGTTACGCTTATCTCGGGCGATTTTCCCTACTTAAGCGTAAGTCGACTTAAGCTCGACTCTCCGCCTCCGTGACGGGTCAATTGTCGACGTTCAACTTTGCGCGACCGCCCTAGGATTGGCCCGGTTAACTTGCCCTAAGCGAGTTGCTCCAACAACACCCCCTAATAAGGATCGCGCCTCCGAGATACTCCAGATGTAACTTTGTATACGTTAAAATAATTCGCTTCTCGTTACATTCGATTACTAATGTCAGTAGCAACGTTCCCTTTAAATAAGAGTGACAAGTACGTAAGATAATCAAGGAATGTTTCGCATATTACGGCGCAAAGTTTAATTCCCCTTCATCTGTGACCCGATGCGCCAAAGTGCAATCCAGCTTCCGCTTTAAAAGACTATGAGAAGCCGGTCCTGTTCTCCGCTCACGTAACTCGTCGTGTGTGTCGCGTAAGAGAGGGCGTCTCCAAACACACGAAAGAGAGACGTCGTTTTCCCCGTCGCCGTCATCCTCGTCCCCGGACACCCGAAGGAGAAGAAAAAGGAAACACGAGGATTGCTACGAGGGTACGTGACGCCTCGAGTGACGCTAATCGGCATTCCCGACAGCAGTCGCTCGCGAAAGGGGAAGAGAGAGAGAGAGAGAGAGAGAGAGAGAGATGGAGGAAGGAAGAGGACGAGAGGAACTTCCCGTGCAGTAATTTTTTCTCCGATGGACCTCCTCCGCGACTGCACGGCGTCGCTTTAAACATACGACAGTGTTTCCCAAACTAATTTCGCCGTCCAACTTCGGGCCTTCTACGAGCGGTCGCCCGCATTAACGGCGAGTGCTCTCGTGTGCAGGGCAAGTCTCACCGTATGTCACCTGAAACTGGGGGTTTCCTCCGCCAGGAAAGTTGGAACGGCAATTTTTATGGGGCGCTATCTACCTCTTCGCGAGCCTTTAATCTCTATTAATTAAATATCTCTCTCTCTCTCTTGTAATTAAAATTCGAAGGAACCCGCCTTTATTAATTGGAACACTAATTCTATTTCTTCAGATTCATTCGTCGGTCGTTTATCGTCGCCCGACTCTCTTCGCGTGTTATTACTTCCGTGAAATAATAATACAGTTTCGAAAATGTACCATTTTCATTCAAATCGAAAAATACAGGGACAATGGAGGACTACGGTGTGTTCCTCAAACACGCGAGGAGAAAAGAAGAATCGCAGTAAGAAGTATCTCTTGGAGAAGACATTAATGAGCGACGTTGTAACGGGCGTCGTGTACAATGGAACTCTTTCAATGACAACTTTGGAAACTACCGAACATCCACTCGGTTCAGTTAACAGCTCTCCTCGTTCGCGAAGCAGTTCTTTCCCGGCCCGGAGTTTCTTCGCCGAGAAAGGGAAGGTCATCGTCGCGGAGGATGAAAATCCGGGCAAAATTTTCGCGGACGAAATCAATGTATCGGACAGATTTATTGCGCGCGTGGCTGTCGTCGATAGCGTGGAAGTTCGTGCCACTCGATCCGGTACAAGTCTGAAAAGATTAAAACTTTCCGTGTCCATTCTCGGCGAGTTCTTACAGTCATCTTTGCCGATACTTTAAGTCCACGTAGAAGATGGATATCGCGATATGAATTTTCGCTTTAATCGTCGCGAGAGTTTCACGTTATATATATATATATACCGTTTTATCGGTCCGGGTTTGAAAAATGCAATACCGCGCGACTTGCAAATTTTCCTTTCACCGAATTTTTATTGACCGCAGGAATATAAACGAGAAATCGCATTAAAAATCTCTCCAAGTACAAGCTATCTTTTTAACTCTGTTACCTATACAGAATATAATATTGTATCTCGAAATTATATATATATATATATATATATATATATATATATATATATATACACAACGAAATAATGTCAAATATGTCGTGTCGCAGCACGCGACGCAATATACGTAAGAGAATGCATGACAGAATCGACGAAATCGTTGTCAGGTGTCTCGCGCAATCTGGAAAATCTGGAAAGCTTTCGTAGCGTGACACATTGTGCATTTTCGCGCGACAAAATTAACTTGCGACGTGTCTAAATGTAAGCTTCAGGTAGGTAGCACCACGTATACGTGGGCGGGGAAGCCACGGGCAATTAATTAACTAACATATATACAATTACGAGCCATTAATGCCACGTTAACGGTGTTAACGCGCGTACGGGACAGGTTTGCAACCTCGTCGTTTAACCATTAAGCCTCGATGAGCCTCGTATTACAAGTGCTCCCGGCTGTTTTTTATCACGCTGCGCACACCAACACACGCGCGCATTATTTTATCAAAAGGGAGAATTTTATCAAAAGGGAGAATTTTATCCGGTAAATTCGACTGAATTCGTCGCATCAAATAAAAAAAATTCAACATGCTAAACAAGATACGTGTTGCGACGAAAATTTGCAAAAAATGCAATCCGCATACGATCGGTATTTCATATGTGAAATTGTTTGATTAAAATTTTATATATATATATATACCGGGTGTCCCATTTTAAAGGACCCACTCAAATATCTCAGAAACACTGCGTTAAATCAAAAAATGTTTCCTACAAAAGTTGTAGGATTTCGAGGGGGACATAACATAGTAATATTCATATGACCTTGGGCGGCGTCTCCAAGGTCAAGTGAAGGTGAGAATAAATTTTTTAAATGGAAACCCAAATTTTTATTATAACATCTTTTTCTATTAATTAATTTGAACAACTTTTATCTGAAGCATTTTTTTATTTTCTTCAAAATTCATTCTCACCTTCACTTAAGGTTAACCTTCACTAACCTTGGAGACGCCGCCCAAATGAATATTACTATGTTATGTCCCCCTCGAAACCCTACAACTTTTGTAGGAAACATTTTTCGATTTAACGCAGTGTTTCTGACAATGAGATATTTGAGTGGGTCCTTTAAAATGGGATACCTGGTATATATATATAAAATTATAAACTATATAAAATATAATATATAATAATATGTTATAATATAATAATGTATTAAAATATATTATATATTATATTCAAAAAATAATAAAATACAATGTTGTACTTTTCTGAGAAATTTACTAAATGATCTGATAAAATAGATCGAATTTGACGAGGTCTGCTGGCATAAATTAAATATGAGCCGTTAAATTAGTAATACAATGACAAACTTGCTACATTTCGGTGGACGAGGTCTTAAACGTTGTAAATATATATATGTAAATATATGAATTAATAATCGATCGAACACGTTAGCTATTCTAATCAAAATTTATCCTCCAAAATTTGTTTCTTCTCGATACACGACGATGCACACTTGAAGCACATCGATCATAAAATCTGCGCCAGAAGCGAATTATTTTGCGGCGCTATTTTTATAGCGTAATTAGAGTCAAGTTCGAGCGCAGCAAAATTCAAAATTTCGGAAAACATGAAAATATACGAGATACTCTTTCGAACAAATGGCATAAATTCGATATAAGAGAAGGCTCTTCTTTTCGAAAATTTATCTCTGTTGAAATTATTCAACAGTACTATGCGCGAAAGGCATCTCACCAGATTCATGACTCGAATCACGACTGGCACTCGTGTAAAATTACATGGTGATGTATTTAATACGAGAGAAATATCGTAACGGTTCTCAAAAATTTATCCTCGCCGCATTAATATATTATTTTATTGAAAAAACGTACAGTTTTATTTTCTGCATAATTTGTCTCTTTCAATCTTTCTTCGCCACGAAACGAGACACTCTTGTCTCCCCCATCCATTCGTGTCCGCTTCTCGAAACGATTGGACAACCGAAATATTCGACTTTTCTCGTCGCGGGATGAGAAGCTAGTTTGGGAAGCACTGACAGCCGCGACCATTTCTCATCCATCTCACGTCCGCGAGTTTCTCGCGGACGTCCCCCCGCGCGGGGGAGACGGGGGGGGGGGCAATAACGAGGGAACGCCGCGGCGCGTTCTGAAGTATTTAAACGTCATTGCGGGATGAATGGGCGGGACACCCGGTCGTCAATATCCGCGCCCGGCACGAAAGCAACGCACGTCGCGCGGCGGAAAGCGTCGAACGTTCGCGGATGGCAGGCCGTAGATAGGTAGTGGTAGACTACACCGGGTGCCCAGCAGCCGGGAATCAACGCGCCGCATGGCGACACGCAATATATCGCTTCCCCGATGTGCTGCTTTCCAAGTGACGCACGTGCGGGATAGTTTTTTCTTTTTTTTTTTTTTTTTTAAAGCTTTTCACGATCGAAAGATTTAAACCCTCCCCCCTTTACTCGTATCAAATCTTGTTATGCGTATAAGAAATACTAAAGGACCAGGTCTGCGACGTCGACCCAAAGTCACATTTAACCGGAACTCGTCGCAGGAATCACTTCTACAGTTAATCGATGGCAAGACAAGATAAGACCTCTTTTGGTCAGTCAATAAATAATGAAGAAGCAATATATTTAAAAAATAACATGTCTCGTTAAAATGCATCAGCATCCTAAATTGACTAAATTCTTCTCCATAAATATCGCCCGTTATTCTCAAGCGTCGGGGATAAATTCTGAAATGTCAGACGAACGTAATACAATTTTACGTTAACGCGATACTGCGCCCCCGCATTTAATTAAAAATTTACGAACCTGCCTGTTTTGTTACCTTTCACACTTTTGCGTGGATAACGGCAGACATTTATCTTGGAGTTTAAAATGTAGTGCCTAATGGACAACGCAAACCAGGTTCTCCCCTTCGAGAGAACGAACGGTGCTTAAAGGCGAAGAGCGATAGGCTATCTCGCGAACCGATAAGGCGAACGGTACTAGAAAATTAAAGCGAGGCAAGAAAGGACCGCGATGCAGGTGCAGGTGTTTCGAATTGTTCGCAACAGAGGCGACACACAGGATATTCACAGGCTGATACGCGTAATTGGTACCAGGCGGCGAAGTTGCCCCGACAGGAGTTTCTTAGTTTCCCGTTCAGCTACCGTCCAATTTGGCGACTAACTTATGTATTAATTTATGTACGTGGACGTACATACGTGTACACTATGTGTGCGTGTATATTTATCTATACGGAAGTGATTTATCGGCCAGCATCTTCCGTCGCTGAGAATCTTCCCATACTCGCTAAAAATTGCGAGAGAATTTATATAAATTGAATTGTAAGTAGAAATAAAACTCGCCCTCTTTCCCAATTATTCGTGATTTAAAGACCGGAAATTCGCTTTTCGATTTTCCGCGGTGCAACAGAGGATCGGGCCCCGATAACAGGAATAAGTCGTGCAACAGCCCGCCTATTTATAGCAGCGAGTCGAGATAAAAGGATTTATAGGAAGCCGAGTAGAGGGAGAGAGAGAGAGAGAGAGAGAGAGAGGGATGTCCTCGCGTGTGCCCCGTGTTCCTTCAAACTCCCCCCGCTACAAATTATCGGGACAGATATTTCCATAGACATAATTGAGACACCGAACGCGCCGGCGAATTCGTCGACGATCGATACGCGGGGCCGGCCGTTTATTTTCAGCCACCTAGCAGTAAACCATCTCCGGCTAGCCCGAGCGTGGAATTAGAAAACGCGGACGAGAAAATGACATGTTGCTATGCAACTAACCCTCGGATGGATTACCCTTCTGCTAGATTACACGGTGCGGACTAAAGGGATGGCGTTCGGAGGGGTGAAGGAGAGAAGGATCGCTCGCGATGATCGCTAATTTTTTAAGGACTTTCGTCGGAAGGCAGGCTTTTCGCAGTTCCCGGCCGTCCACCTGGTGTCTCGCTCACTCGATTCCCCGAGCCGCCCGGCACCGGCTCGTAAACTAGCTCCGGGGGGGGGGGGAAAGGCGTGAGAACTTGGAAACGTGTGACGGGACAACTTATCGCCGGGCGACATGCGACCTCCCGACCGCCCCCAGGTCCCGTCATATTCAGCGTCGTTGCATGACGAGGGGCACTCGAGAGAACTTCGGGACGACGCGCGCGCTCGCTCAACCCGCGTTGTCGTCCTTTATTATTATTATTGTTATTATACCGCCAGAGAAACACCCTCCGCGAGAGAAGCGCGACTCTGTTACTCCACGGCTCGACGATTAACGGCAGATAATTTTCAACCGGATAGAAAACTTTCCCGGGGCTGTCGTTGCCCTTTCTCTTGTAGCGTGCTGGAGAGATTATTGCAACATCGGCCAACACGATAGATAGATGCGCCATTTGGTCGAATGTTAAGGGGCGTAAACAATATACAATTATATATTTCTTTAACGCCAATTTTTTTTTTCTCTCTCACTGACGATATATATATGATTTCCAAAGTGCTTTCGCTGTAATTTCGTGTAGAGGTCGAATACTCTATACTTTTCGAGCGCGGCACAAACGACGGTTTGAAATTTTTACACGTATATAATACCTACCCTCGGAGAAGCGTGCACTCGACTACTACTCTACTTATATACGGCGAGTGAAATTAATCTCGCGCAAGGCGAAATTAATCTCGCCAGTTTTCCAAAATGCGTAGTTAAGCCAGCGAGTCGAGTAAACGTCCGAGACACGCGCTAGGGGGAGGCGAATCCGCCAAGAGTGTAACCGAATATAATCGGGAGAGGCGGCTGTGCATAAATATACTCTGCGGTTAAAATGTAGCCGTTTGCCGAGAGAAACGTTCGCAATTTTCCTCTATCCCCCCGTATAAAGAGGCGCGTTTCATTTATTTATACATTCGTATGTGTATATGGTGTCCCAGACTTGCCGGATCCCGTTAATGGCAGATTCTTGGGATTATTTGGAAACGATTTTTCCTCGGTGAAAATGTCGAGGCACCAATCATTTTTTTTTTTTTTTATTTTATTTAAAGCTTAGTTATACCAAGATGACAAAAATTGGGAGCTTGCAAAAAAAATGATGATCTCTCTCGACATTTTCGTTGAGGAAAAATCGTCTCCAAATAACCTTAGGAATCTCCTATTAACGGGTGATCCGGTAAGTCCGAGTCACTCTGTATATACAATGAATAAAAATTATCTCGCCGTCATATTCGTATATCTTTTCAGGAGCGAGACGTCACGTATCGGAAGCGAGCGCATTCTTTTCCGGGGAAGGAACACACAGCGGCGCTCGTGCAATAAGAAGTACATAAATGTTTAAAAGCACGGGCCGTGCTCTCTCTCCAAGTATACACGCTTGCGCGCAAACACGTATACATAAGACATACATATATACACGGAAGTGTATATACTCACGTGCGCACACAACGGCGCTCGTAATTTTTCTACAAAGACAAACACACTCCGGGAGTTCTTTTATATATATAGGACATCGTCCTCGCCGTATCACGATTATTACGAAACCGGAACCGCCGGGGAGGTCTTCCGTATATTTCGAGTCGTGTGTGATTTCACGAGACGGCGAAATAGCGCGCAAAATATATAAAAATGCGGAAGCTTTCTAACTGCGCGAGAGGATTAGTCACCTAGTCTCCCGAGCAGTACGTTTCTCTACCCTTTTACGTAACTCTTTAAATCATACGCGAATCTCGCGCTATGCGAGGGAGAAAATATCTCTGAAATCTCGCAAAATTTGCCCTTCTCTAATTTCTCACAACGATTAATCAATTGCGCTCGCTCGGTTTCACTTTGTAAATAAAATCATTATGCCGTTACGAGCCGGTGAGTTGTATAACATTAGCGCCGCATTATCAAAGTAGTTTAATAGATTATAATAATTATTATCGTTGGAGAGCAATTTTGCACGAATTTATATTCAATCGACCGCATACGCAAACGTTAACCACTCTTACCTCCCCTAAATTCACGCTTCTCGGATTTGGGATTTTTCACCGTCGCGCGGATATAGGGACGGCATCGGCATCCCGCTCGTAAATAAAGCGAACCAACCGAGCCAACGTGAGCGGCGACGAGAGCGTATTTGTCCGCGATTGATTTCTCGCTGGTAATCGACGTCGGACCGACCGTTTCCTCCCTTTCTCCCTCTTTCTCTCCCCGTGTCGAGAGAGAACAGAGTCCTCTCCTTCTTCTACGGCGAAACGGATGTTACGGTCCAAATAGATACCTATTGCCGTTCGCGCCGACGCTCGTACGGGACGCTCGTACTTTTAAATACCCTCGGACAAAGAGCGATCCTCTCCGTGCAAAGGGGTGCGCGGCCGAGAAGGGAGGTTTTCTCCGGAGAGAGATAGAATCGATGCCCGAAGCGCTCCGGGATCAAACAGACGAGGTAATGGAAATACCCAACCCTCTTCTAATGGAGACTCTCGCGGAAAACCCACGAGAGAGAGAGAGAGAGAGAACTACGCGATCAGTGGACGGGTAAATAATCGCGACCGCATCTCTGCTGCTGCAACAGCGCGAGATGATGGAGAAGTTCCAGTCGGGAGACGCGAATCAGCGTAAGGGAGAGAAAAAAGTTCAATTGAAGACTCTAACGCGCGCGTACAAGAGACGAGAAGACCCGGGTAGACTTTTCCGGGGCCAACTTTTCGGGGGAGAAGACCCCCGGCCCGACTCGAGGAATCCGCAAAAATATCGGGCAACGGATCCGGATTTATTGACTGCACTAATTGCGCCGCTCTATGTCAATTGACGTGGGTAATGGAACGTCTTTATTGCCTCTAATAATAACTGTTATCGAGACTTTTGCGCAGTCCCCAGTTATTATATAACTCGTTCAATGTACAGTTAAATTGAAGTCGTCGTAAAATTTTATCCTACACTCATCTCCATTTAGCGTAACAACTGTAGAGTCAAAGTTTTCGCTATAATAGTCAAGTTTTGTAACGATCCTCTCGGAATAAGCAACGTATAACAGTACTCTGTGTGCAGAGTCTATATATACGCCTACGTGCATGCATAGCAGGGTTTGACTAAGTGGGCCCAACCCAATAAAACCCGGTGGGTTTTATTGGGTTAAACCCACTTTAAAAAACTTACTTGAAAACCCATTTATAAAACCCATCCAAAAATGCTAAAAATTTAATAATATTATAAATGAAGTATTTAATATTAATTAATTTTTCTTATTTATTAATGTAATAGAAGGTCTATTACATTAATAAATAAAAAAAATTAAATAAAAATTAATTCATAATAAGGAATTGTGCCAATTAAATAGCCAATTTTCTTAATCATTAGCGAATTATAAAAAATTAAATTTAAAAAATTAAAAAACCCAACAAAATCCCAAAAAACTCAATAAAACCCAAAAAAACCCAATAAACCCCAAAAAACCCGGTTTAAAAAAAAACCCACTGGGCTGGGCTTTTTAAAAAAAACCCGGGTTTTTTCAAACCCTGATGCATAGTCTATATATAGAATTGTATCACGTGCAATTTATTAATGCATGTAAGAAGAGAATTTTTAAGTCCTAAAGGGAGGAAGAGATCTCGGGAAGAAAGAATTCTATCGCGCGGAAGGAGAAGGAGAGGAGAAATTTCCGGCTCTCGCGGAGTCTGAAGCAGAAGCGCGCAGAGAAGGGGACAGGAACCGAGAGGAATTTACGTAAATTTTACATTCCGGTGTACCGGGAGGAGACCGGGGAATCTTCATCCGGCGCGGCGATAGCGACGTCTGATTACCATTCATGGTAAATAGGGACGACGCTCTCTGATATCCGTCGATGGAGCGAGGCGCCGCGTGTTATCAAGGCGCGCTATCATTTTCGAATATTCTTCCGGCTTTTCGCGAGATTGCGAGACGTCAAATCGTCAAAGCGCGAAGCGGAGGACGCGGGGAAATTGAAATGAATATTTAGGATGACCGAAAGTCAATTTCGAGTAATCGAATAACTCTTGCATTAACCAATAGCCGAATCAATTGGGAAAACGTATATATAATCTGTGACTGCATAATCACGGTAATCTAGAGAACTGTGTATGTGTGTGTATGAAATTGTCACTTACATCTAACAACGTAAGATAATAGAGTTTCATAATTAATTAATACATTGCAAACATAATAATTAATTAATGTTGCGAATAAATGACGGGCTGCTAATCAGCTAGCGGCAATCGCCTGATGTAACGATTAATTAACTTACAGACTAGCTTTTCTACACATATATATATTTTTCACTCTTCTCTATTTTTGTTAAACTTCCTTAATTGAAAGTGTTTGAATTATCCGATTCTTTTATATATAAAAATCTGTATTTTTAGACAAAAAGTACACTTTTACAGCGTACATGTTGTCTCTTTCTCTGAAATCGCATAGTTTCATTTTTAACATCTCTACGGAAATCGAAATATATATAAATGAATTTCGCGTGACATTTGTCAGAAGCGGCGAGTCCGACTGCGAAGCGAGAATGTTTAAATATCACCGCGAGAAGGGGTGGTAAAAGGCAAAAGATCTGTGTACACCAGAAAGGTCATAAACGCGAGGAAGCGGCGACCGGCTAATACCTATCGTCGATGGTGAACCACACGTCTTTTACGGTCCGCGCCTCCGTGTCGACCATCAAAACCCCAACCAACGACGACAAACAAATACAAGCAAGGGAGGAGGGAAGAGGCAAGTGAGTGTTGCCCACACTGATATTGCCTATCATCAATAAAGAGCCATTGATATTACGGATTATATTTACGTGGCTACGCCGTGTTGCGTATAATGGATATACTATATACTATCGGACGCGATTTACGCCTGACGTAATATGCCTGACTATAATAGCCGCGATAAATATACGAGCGAGACCTTTGCCTCTGTGATTCTCTCGTATTATACTATCCGATCAAATTAATTAAAAATCTGTCTCTTTCATCTCCTCGCTATCTCCATTGCCGATCAGTAGCCGCGGGTGTAAGCCAGAAAATCGATATTCGGCTACGACAGTGTATATAGGCCGGATACGGGGATAAGTGCGACGGAGCGATGCGGAAAGCGGACTTGACCGTTTGCGGATTTGCCCGGTGATTTCTGAATTCCCGAGCCGCGCGGAAGTGATCGTTTGGAAAGAGTAGCGCGATAGGTACCGTCGAGCGTGACTTCAAAAAGGTGGTACCTTTTGAAGCCGTCGATCGAGAGTGACGTGGTATCTTCACTCCGCGAGCGGGGGACTTCAAAGAGGTGGTTCCAGGGCGAAACTCGATTGGCCGGCCAAAAAACGTCGAACGCGAAAGTACGGGAGGGGAAAAAAAAAAACATAAAAAAAAGAGAGAGTACGGTTCTCTCTAGCGTGAAAAAAAAGCGCGATGACGCGGCTACAGCTGGAAGGAGGATCCACCTGGCGATGACACGGAGCTCACGCGCGCGTGCGTGCGCGTGTGTGTGTGTGTTCGCCCGCTCGCTCGCGTTCTACCTGCGTGCGTCCATTGACGTTGCGCTTGCTGCGGGCAACAATGCCAAATCACCGGATACGTCGCATCCGCAAAACTGATCGCTCGGCGGCCGGAATTTCCGCCCGGCCTCTCTCCACCCCCTTCCCTGCGCGCGTGTGCGCATAGGCACACATGTGTACGTGCACGGTAGGTGGATAGGTATACGGGGTGTTGAAGAAAAAAAAAGGGTTGCATATTTTGAGTGCGGGTACGCAGAAAGAATTTTCTCTTAGAATTTACCTTGAAAATCATGGTAATCGTGGGATAATATGGTATAGAAAGAATTTTTTGAAAATTTCTCAGATTAATATTTATCATAATAAATAATATCCATCACAATAAAATATAAAACATGTTTGATTAATTTTACTAAACTGCATAGTAAAATTAATCAATTATTAGAGACATTCTTATAAAAGCTCTCAAGTAGAAAGAGAGCTTGTATCTTCGAAGATATTAATTGTCCAAATTTATTAGATCTCTTTTTCTAATTTTTTTTTTAATTTTTAATACTACCTGCTCTCAACATGTGTAACCCTTTTTCTTAACACTCTATATATTGTATGTACATACAGGATGTTTCTAAATAAGTGCGAAAAATTAAGGGGAATTTGTCGAAAATTAAGAGGAATTTTTCATATAAACATATACTCCTCCCTATATCCCTCCCTGAGGAATTATACTCCTTTTTTTTCTTGAAAGCTATTGATTTTACGAAGATAAAAGAAATAAAGTTTTTACATGATCACATTCCAGTCCGTTAAAAAAATTTAATAAAAAATTGAATAGGGGTTGTTAGTTTCATCCCCTTGTAACAATACGGAAAGATTAAAAACATATTAATAAATATCCTTTTCACTAATATCCATCGAATTTCATGTTTTAACTTGTCCAAAATTTGAGAAAAAAATTAAAAACATTATTTTCACCTTTTGAAGAAGTGTAACTCTTCAGGGAGGGATATAAGAGTACACTGAGAGAATTTTCTCTTACAATTAGAATTTACCCTGAAAATCATGATAATCGTGGGACAATATGGTATGGAAAGAATTGTATGAGAATTTCTCTGATTAATATTTATATAATAATATCTATCACAATAAAATATAAAACATGTTTGATTAATTTTGCTAAACTGCATAGTAAAATTAATCAATTATTAGATTACCATGATTTTCAGGGTAAATTCTAAGAGAAAAATTCTCTCTGTGTATATATTTATAATGAAAAATCCCCCTTATAATTTTCTACAAAGAATAATCAAAAATTTCTCGCACTTATTTAGAAACACCCTGTATATGTGGGCGACGCTCCAGGGTGAACGATGCGAATGCGAATTAGAATCGTCGACCGGCTCGGCGCGGCCGAGTATCATGAGATTCGAGGGCCCGGTGGATTTTTCACGCCTCGTGCCGCCGATAAAGGCTTCGGCGCGGATTTCAGGCCGCGTCCATTTACGACGCGTCGAATTTTCCGCGGCTCGGCTGGTAGCCGGTAGCGCGATTTTTCTAGGCGCGTTTCGATTTTTGCGACGCGCCGCGAGAAGCTCAGGAGCACCAATTTTTACACCGGATGATTCCGGGATACTAGAGTCCCGCAGAGTCGAGTAGTTCGTTACATTAGCGATTAAAAAAAAACTCCGTATAAATTTCACAGCTAACGTTATTAAATTTCAAAAGCGTGCGCGCGCTTTATATAAAAACGCGGATATTCCACTCCTCTGATATCCTATTTCGCTAACCGTTTCATATTTTGCTTTCAAGAGGAGAGTTTTATCGAATAAATATTTTAAATTTAAAACATTTCTCGAGACTTAATTTATATACGAAATTATTTTTCCCCCGTGTGACGCATTAAAACGTATGATTGGTAAAAAAAAAGAAAAAAATTACAAATTTCTCGCAAAATATGAAAAGGCCATAAAACGCAGAGTTAATAGCGTTGTCCGACGGGCTCAACTAATGCAGTCAAATTGCACATAATATTGCAGCGAATCGAAAGCATAAATCAGAAAGAGGGCAAAAATAAATGTGCGAACGAGCGGCAATTTTTGTAGCGGATTGGCTCGATCGGTGATTAGATGCTCCTCGACTATTAGGGCGGGATAAATTTAATCTCACCGCCGGAGCATATTTCGCCGAGTATTGGAGAACAATTCTTTTATACGAAACTCTCCGACACAAGATAAAATTGCATTTCCGATCATCGATAGATTAATACAAAATCTCATTTACCACTGCGGTTTCAAAATTGATTCCGCGCGATAAAATTTTCCTTTTACCTAATAAATTTAACCATAGCAATCCATGCTCGAAGCGACGATTAAAATACACCACAAATCGATTAGACGTAATTAAACAAATTAATTGGATTTAATATTTCAAGTATCGAGCTCTTTCCTCGAAAATCCTGTCTCTTTCTATCATCGAGACCCTTTGTATCGCCAAAGTGCCAAACGGCCCGATATCGCGGCTATAATCGAACATGATGCGGCAGGAATGTCCGCAAGAGGGTCGACCGGCTTTACGTCGCGGATATAGAAGTTAAGGTCGGATAAAAGTGTGAAGGTTTATACGCTCCATGTGTGCGCGTGATTGCCGCCGGATAAAATCGCGCGCTTCCTATATCTGTGCGGATGCAATCGCGTTTGCCGGCGAGTAAATATCGAAGATGTACGAGCACGTTGTGCACGGCGTGTCCTCTCTGTAACGACATTACGTCGCGACTTGGTGATTCGATGCCGGGTCAAAAACTGTCCGGCCGTCATATGTCTGTCGCGCTTCTTAAATCCGAGCCGACATAGAATCGAGAAAGATGAGAGACAGATATGTAACGCAATTTACAAATATTATTTAATCACGACTGACAGATATACAATATCGAATAATCTTTGCGCTTAATCTTTTCAAGGTATACGTATATATATATATATACGATTCTTTAATCGGCTTTAATTCGCTCTGATTTATTAGTGAAATGTTAACCTTTTCAGAGAAGGAAAAAAAGCTCTCTTTGGACGGGAAATATCGCGCTGTTTGTCACCTGTGTGCCGCACATTGACGCACCTATATATTCTGCAAGAGTCCGCGTACCCGCTCTGAAAAACTGTAACGACCCGCGTAGCCAATTAAGCGAAAATCATACGGGTATACGGTCGCCCCTCTATCTTTTTTTTTTTTTTTTATTCTTTTTATATAAAAACGTATAAAAGAGATTATTACGGTGCGCGCGCACGCCCGCGGAGGAAGCTGCGGAATTAAATTAAATATTATCGTCGAATTCAGGGAAAGGAATATACGACATCGAGTTCCGGCGCGGCGCGTCCGGAGAGGAGAGGAATATATATGTACGTGCGTCGCGGATAAAAGCTTCAAGTCGGATGAGAGCTTTGAGTTTCAGCTCTCGTGCGAGCAGGATTGCCAGGTGAAATCGCGTGCGGCCAATCGAGTCTGCGATTAAATATTTCAGATATATTCACACATACGTATGTACATACATATTCACATAGGTATATATTCATATATATGGCGAGACGCGAGATTATATATGGCTGTACGTCTGAGTCGCGAGCGGGGGCGCGGGATAGATACTTGGAAAATTATTCAGAGAACTGTCACAAGAGTTGAGAACTCGCGCAATACATATATTATAAAGACCCTTTGTTTCACGAATCCAATCTCGTTGCAGCTCGGTTGCCGCGCGCAGGAAGGGAGGCTGGAGGGCGAATGTATATGTACCATCCCCCTCTTTCGAATGGAATCCTAAAAGATTTCTGTATTTGCCGACGGTATACGTGTGCGATACTCTAAATCAGAGTTTGAAAAAACCCGGGTTTTTTTTAAAAAGCCCAGCCCAGTGGATTTTTTAGGGTTTATTGGGTTTTTTGGGGTTTTATTGAGTTTTTTGGGATTTTGTTGGGTTTTTTAATTCTTTTAATTTAATTTTTTATAATTCGCTAATGATTAAGAAAATTGGCTATTTAATTGGCACAATTCCTTATTATGAATTAATTTTTATTTAATTTTTTTTATTTATTAATGTAATAGATCTTCTATTACATTAATAAATAAGAAAAATTAAATAAAAATTAATTAATATTAAATACTTCATTTATAATATTATTGAATTTTTAGCATTTTTGGATGGGTTTTATAAATGGATTTTTAAGTAAGTTTTTTAAAGTGGGTTTAACCCAATAAAACCCACCGGGTTTTATTGGGTTGGGCCCACTTAGTCAAACCCTGCTCTAAATACGCGCGCTAACTAACCGAATTAAATCGAGACGATAGGATCGAGAGAGAAACGATTGAGCGATTCCGCGAGTGAAACGGGACGGGATTTGACGACTCTGGTCCGGTGAGTTGTTTGTTGATTCGCGCAGAGTTTGTCGAATTCGAAAAATTGAGCTATTGTTATGCACCGATCCCAGCAGTAGCGTCGGGTAATAAAAAGAAAAAAACTTTGCATCGTATATACATATAAAGATATACAATATTTTCCGTGCGTGTATTTTTCCTTAATATATTTTCAATAATCAATTATTGATATCTTACGATAACGTTACGTTTTATACGCGTGCGATATATTTTACGCAAATATTTGCGTTAATAAATAAATGTGAACTCGTCGGTAAACTCTTACTGCAACTGCAAACTTATGCATCGTTACGAAACAAATATTTTTATTTGTACGTTCGGTAAAGGGAGCTCGGAGTAGAACGAAATCGAATTTTTTTTTTTCTCTCTTCCGGTTTAGTGTGTCATAAGTCCATCCCGATATTTTCATTTCTTGTGTACATATTGTATATATATATATTGATATTTTATGAGATAAAAGCGCGGAAAGTGTTATATGACGCTGGAGCGCGCGGGATTAAATGAAATGTATGGATGTCTCGTGTCATATTTTAATCACCGAGCGTGACAGCTGACGGATTTCATTCTAAAAAAAAAAAAAAAAAACTGCCACCGAGTCCCCTGATTCTATCAAGCGACACGAATATAATTCGCTAGATTACCGATTCTCCCCGAACCTGAAACAAAGCTATATATTTCTTCCCCCGTTTTCTTAAAAAAAAAATAAACTTTTTGTATGCAAAATAAATTTTGCCTCTGTTTTTCTTTCTCTCATATCGTGCGTTTATTTTAAAAACTATTTCAGTCTATGGAAATTCCATTTACTTAGATTTTACAGAGTACACACAATACAGTCACGCTCGCGCGAGCCGAGGAAGAGAGAATGCTCTGATATTTTTTGATAAATAAAAACCCGCGTTTAAACACGAACGGGACGTACTGGGATAAAAATAGATAAATGGATAAAAATAGTTTTTATTTTACCAATTTCGGTTACACACACAATTCGCGCGGTCGATATCTTTTCCTTGCAAAACCGCACAGTTGGTTCAGTTACCGTCCTTTGACTGACAAGTGGACAAACTTGTTCCATTTGTATTGCCGTCCGTCCAACTATATCCAAGTTTTATTCCATAAAAGATTCAAATTCATAACCGCATTTTGTCTCTCTCTCTCTCAACCTTTTACGAAAATTATTATTTTTTTTTTTTATAGATTCATCTAATACTCGTCCGCGATTTTCCGATATCAACCGCGAAATCGGCAAGACGGAATAATCCACTATCGTCCCGAGTTCATCGATTACAGGAAGGATTTAATTTGATTTGTGTGATACAAATTTACCTACGTCGGTTGCATCGTCGCAAGGGGAAAAATTTGCCGCTATACACAACGCAACAGGTAACTGCTAAGCATAATTATCGAATTAACGTCGGCCGACGACGAGGTATGATTAGACGCGCCATCCGGCCCCGTCGCCCCGTTTCCCGTTTAAACCAAGGTTAAAGTCACATAAAAAAAGCGAGGCTTCACGCTCGCACGAGGATAAAATCGCGAGTGTGGCGTGACTCGCGTCTACACCTGCGTTAATGTAATCGCACATTGGAAATGTACCATTTTTTTCCAATAATCGTCGCGTATCTTTTACACACAGAGAGAATTTTCTCTTAGAATTTACCCTGAAAATCATGGTAATCGAGGGACAATATGGTATCGAAAGAATTTTATGAGAATTTCGCTGATTTATCACAATAAAAATAATAATATCTATCATATAAAATATAAAACGTGTTTGATTAATTTTACTGAAAGTATAATAAAATTAATCAAACATATTTTATATTTCATTGTAATAGATTATTATTTTTATTGTGATAAATATTAATCGGAGAAATTCTCATAAAATTCTTTCCAAATTCTAAGAGAAAATTCTCTCAGTGCAGCGTTATAAATTGCGCGACACTTTGGCGATCGGATCTCGTTTTATACAGAAAAAATATCGCAGTTGTAATAAAATAATATAATTACTCACATTTTGCACTTATAAATTTTTGGAGAATTTTATTATTGAAAATTAGCTCTGTCGAAAACAGTTAATTGGATAAAAAAAATAATATTAAACAAGAAATTGATTTAATAAAATTTTGCACATTCCTCGTCTCGAGAAAGAGAAGATAATAAAATATAAAATATATATATATATATATATATATAAATTACATTTTATTATATCGCGAGAGATGGAATTCTATCGTTATATCGTTGATTAAATTATCACTTACGAAACGAGCGTTTGCCATGCCAAATCTCGCTTTTTCGCTGCACAAGTCTCGGTGATTATTCGGATAATGTCGGCGATAATATGCCGAAATTAGTCGGGCCGTTTTATACCAAATTTTCCCGACCTATATTCGTTACTTATTATCGTGCTTTGCCATTCGTGTCGCGAGATATCCGTTATTTTCGTGACCCGAAGCGCACCTGCTCTCCTCAGCCGTCAAAGCGAGAAAGATATAATTGCTAAATAAAGACCCGGTCCGCGACCTCACGTATCTATATCTCTTCAGATTTTTTGTGCAAGATATGTCAGATTTAGGCGTTCAATTTAATTTTGAGAAGAATATGTCATTTCAAGTATTTCAGATAAAAGTATCAGATATTTTTCTCAAAAGACATGAAATAAAATCATTCTTGTCTTCCTGTAATGATCTTTAATTTTGTCTAGCAACACGTTTTTCCTTTAAAGAGATAATAGAGATAAATAAAACTTGTAGATTTTTATCGTATTTACGCGAGTTTTGTACTTATGTACGTCATCTTTCAAACTATTATGGATATACGCTACATCCAATTACAATGCATTCTTCATGCAATCATGGGATGGAAATGCAACGAAACGTAGATTGCATATTCGGAGCGCGCGCGTGTTCGTCCTTAAGGGGACTAATAAGAAAAATAATCCGACTCCTCGCCGCTTTTAATTAAGCCGCAGCTGACTCCCGCTATACAGCCGCGCCTCTCCATTTTTGTTTACGGAAATGGCAAAAGAAATAAAAAGAGGAAGAGAGCTCGCGCACTCGCCGCCGCGACGACGGGGTCGTAAAGCGTATCGGGACAACGCTTATTACTCCCGGTGATTTGTCGATCGCGACGATTTTTTCGAAAAGGTTGAATCTCTCGCTCTCGCTCTCTCTCTCTCTCTCTCTCTCTCTCTCTCTATTCGCGAGCGCGACGGCATTTTCCTTCCTCCCTTTGCCAGCCGGAAACCGTCGTCATAATAAATTAGTTGGTAACTAAAGGTTGCGCGCACCGCCGTAAGTGAATTTTAGAATTATCCAACTGCCGCGCTCTATAGTTCGGAATTAATTAACAAATTAATTAACGCGGAGCGGCGCGAGCGACCTACCTAGGTCTCTCCTCTACGACAAATCGCGATCTTACCTCCGAAAGCATAATTCGCGTAAGCTCGGCTCTAACGACTCCAAGTTCTGCAATTTAATAGATGATAGTTTACCGTTTTGTCTGCGCTCTCCCTCCTCTCTGCTCGACTGATGCAGCGGTATTAAACGCCACGAATTTGGAGATTATTACGTTATATATATTTATCTCTCTGGTACATCTCTCGGCAAGTTAGTGCACTTTGTGTAAGAATCAGACTGTGTGTCACACAAATGAATGTCTCTCGTATATATTCTGGTAAATTTACTCCTAATCTGAATAATTTATTCGCTATAAAAATTTTTCATGTGAAATTTTTATTAAATATTCCTCGACCGCACTCTTTCATTTGTCACGAAATTTTTACTCGGCAAAAATAGAAAAGAGAAGAGTGTTTATATATTTTTATATTTATATCGACGACATTATAATATAAAATGTACAAACGGTCTCGCATATCTGCATAGAGACATTTAATTTAAGAGCGCATATATAACTTCGACATATCTCGCGCGCAAAATTCCAAACTGACTGTTCTGGCGAGGAATTAAACTAATCCGGGAATGATTTTTATCGGGGCGCCCGCGCACGTCGCTCTTCTCGAAAGATGGTGCCGGGGGAAAAAAAAAAAAACGCGACGCAGCGCGGGAAAACGTGTTGCGAACGCTTTAGCCGACGATCCAAGCAAGAAATTGCAATATCGCGGCTTGATAGCGAAAGGATACGTGCCATTATTACCGTGAAAAGCGGATTTGTTCCTTTCGTCCCTCTGCATGGCGCTTGCTTGCTCGCGCGAAGGCGATACGCGGACATACACACACACATATGCTAGTAGTTATTATAAAACTGAATTCACGAAAATTCGTTTTAAAATCGAGACCTCTTGGTCGCGCGCGTGATGACGCGCGGTTTCGCAAAAATAGTCGAATCATTAAATTATAATCGCATACATATTTGATTTATCGCCGGGGGCTTTATTTTCGATACGTTCAATATTGAATAATTCGGCTGTGCGGAGTGCGAAAACACACTATCCGGACAAGGTACATTCAGCAAATCGATCGATTCAGTCGCGCGCATTATTAATTCTCGAAAATCTCCGCGATTTATTTTTTCTACTCTGCTTGTAACTCGGAAAACTATCGACGTTTCGGCGCGCTGAGAAATTCACTCGACGCGATCCCTTTTACTATGCCTCGAATATCCCGCATAATAAACTAATGGGAATAACTCGTCGAGAACTGTGTCGGCTCTGAAAAACGCCAACTTTCCACTTCCTCCTCATCGATCGAAACTGAAATTGCCGACGAAATTTTCGACGGAGGAGTCCTGCCGGAGGAAATGCGAGGGGCGATTATTAACAGTGTTGCGCGGCGTTAATAGTCCGGTAAACCAAAAGTATAAATCAAAGCAGCGGAGTAAACAAGAGAGAGAGAGCGAGAGAGAGAGAGAGAGAGCGGCGTATGCTTTGCGCGCGGAACAATGAGTAATTCGCGAAATCCATTATAAATTGCACTTAATGTAACTATATTTTTCGCCTGATATACGTTATCTACCTTTAACCTCCTCTCCCCAACCTTTTCGCGGCGCTAGGATTTGCGAATAAACCACTGATATTATGCGTATTCTCGCGCGGGAAGGTGGTATACCAGGTGTCCCATTTTAAAGGACCCACTCAAATATCTCATTGTCAGAAACACTGCGTTAAATCGAAAAACGTTTCCTACAAAAGTTGTAGGGTTTCGAGGGGGACATAACATAGTAATATTCATTTGACCTTGGGCGGCATCTCCAAGGTCAAGTGAAGGTGAGAATAAATTTTTTAAATGGAAACCCATATTTTTTATTATAACATCTTTTTCTACTAATTAATTTGAACAACTTTTATCTGAAGCATTTTTTTATTTTCTGAAACATTTTTCTGAAACATTTTTTTATTTAACGCAGTGTTTCTGAGACATTTGAGTGGGTCCTTTAAAATGGAACACCCGGTATAGTAGTGGCTGATTTCCTGCGCACTTTATCTGTACAACCATTCTACGTTTCCTTTATAGACCCGGTATTATTCTTACCGCTTTCCCTGGTTCCCCCCGCCGCGATTCCACCCCGTGTCAGGATGTAAAAGCGGCGGTTAAACGGCGCGCCTCCGCCATTAATCACCCCCGATCGCGATATTACGCGCGAGAATCCGCGTGCTGGTTGGTAAACGCGGGGGAAAGTCGGCGACGGTGTGTTTACACCATCTTTTTATCTGCGATTTCTAATCAAGACCCGTCGCTCGCTCGCTATGCAATTGCAACCGTACGGATTTCTCGTGAATCGCGCGCATATTAGCAAACTCATATCCGTTCCTCTCCCTCGTATACATGATAATTTGCATTCAGATACACAGTCCGATAATAATCGCCCCACCCATCATGCAGATAGACCGGGTTGAAACGAGTAGGAAAGTCCTCTGTCATTTTGCGATCTTTGAAATAATTAAGGAAAAGTTAATTAAAAGAGATCGGCCATTTAACTTGATCTATCTGCACACGAGAAGACGATTATTATATACCAGACACTTTATATATGTACATTGCCGAATGGTAAAGTCAAGTATAACAAATGATATTGTCGACGTATCTGAAAATCTATCAGCTGTCATTTATGTTCGTTTCGAGAGAGAGAGAGAGAGAGAGAGAGAGAGAGAGAGAGAGAGAGAGAGAGAGAGAGAGAGAGAGAGAGAGAGAGAGAGAAGGCAAGTCGATCGATTCCTTCGACGAAGCTGTCAAAAGCGTCGGAAAGTTTTTAAATCGCGAGGGGGATCGAAAATGTATGGGTTTTTTTTAATCAAATTAATTTTTCAGCCTTTTACAATCTCGATTAAACTTCACTTTAACCAAAGTTTGATTGCCGAGATAAAGAATTGATGATAGTTTTCGATTTTCGAACCCGCGCAGTTTGCGCGGGATATAGTGGATATCCTGGGACGTTTCCCGTATCCGCGGAATTATCGAGAGCCAGTTACGATTCGACGTTACGCATTTCTTGCATCCGTTATGCCGAAAGCTACCGGGGAGGAGATTTTACAAGAGGAGAGTCGGAAAGATGACCAGATTTACTGCTTCGCGTTGCTTCGCAATGCGCCTTCTCCACAACCATATTCTCTCTTTATACTTTATATATACCCGCCCGCTCTTTTCCAAAAGATCTGAAATCTGCTTCGCTTGCGGCGCATTTATTTATTCTCGATATCCGCGATATACACGACAAATAAGAATACGTACATTTTTCAATACGCGTCCATCGATTCCTGCCTCGCGCGATATATAACAATGTTTAATAAAAAATGACTTTTTTCGAACACCGGAACGAGACTAGTCGTTTCTTATAGTTTTTTGGACGCTGAACACGAATCTCCATGTCACAATTTTGAGAGATTTGCAATTAAAGTTGTAAAAAGGGCTATTTTCATGAACTTTGTCATGTAGCTACAATATGTGACGTGCTGGAGAAGTTTTCTTGCAGTCAAAATAAAGTATACTGTTAGGACTTTCAACCCTCAAAAGGAATTTTCGGTGTCGGTTATGGTTAATAAGATATTCGTGGTTAAATGTAGGGAAGTTAGCTGTGACTTCAGTCATTGACGATTTACTATAAATAGCTTTTAATTATTATTTAAACTTGAGGCTTTTTTAGGTCGCTGAATACGAATCGAATGTCAAAATTGTCAGATTTAAAATGATGGACTCAATATGACGGATGAGAAAACTTAAAAAATATTTAGGTTGCAATCTAAACATTTTTTAACATAATATTAAGTTCTCCGTTTTGAATTCGACAATTTTGACATTGGATTCGTATTCAGAAACCTTAGGACTTTCAACCTTCAAAAGGAATTTTCGGTGTCGGTTATGGTTAATAAGATATTCGTGGTT
This sequence comes from Prenolepis imparis, assembly GCF_030444845.1. Taxonomy (NCBI): domain Eukaryota; kingdom Metazoa; phylum Arthropoda; class Insecta; order Hymenoptera; family Formicidae; genus Prenolepis; species Prenolepis imparis. The sequence goes on from NW_028141173.1 coordinate 5,953,332, forward strand.
AAATGTAGGGAAGTTAGCTGTGACTTCAGTCATTGACGATTTCTATAAATAGCTTTTAATTATTATTTAAACTTGAGGCTTTTTTAGGTCGCTGAATACGAATCGAATGTCAAAATTGTCAGATTTAAAATGATGGACTCAATATGACGGATGAGAAAACTTAAAAAATATTTAGGTTGCAATCTAAACATTTTTTAACATAATATTTAGTTCTCCGTTTTGAATTCGACAATTTTGACATTGGATTCGTATTCAGAAACCTTAGGACTTTCAACCCTCAAAAGGAATTTTCGGTGTCGGTTATGGTTAATAAGATATTCGTGGTTAAATGTAGGGAAGTTAGCTGTGACTTCAGTCATTGACGATTTACTATAAATAGCTTTTAATTATTATTTAAACTTGAGGCTTTTTTAGGTCGCTGAATACGAATCGAATGTCAAAATTGTCAGATTTAAAATGATGGACTCAATATGACGGATGAGAAAACTTAAAAAATATTTAGGTTGCAATCTAAACATTTTTTAACATAATATTAAGTTCTCCGTTTTGAATTCGACAATTTTGACATTGGATTCGTATTCAGAAACCTTAGGACTTTCAACCCTCAAAAGGAATTTTCGGTGTCGGTTATGGTTAATAAGATATTCGTGGTTAAATGTAGGGAAGTTAGCTGTGACTTCAGTCATTGACGATTTACTATAAATAGCTTTTAATTATTATTTAAACTTGAGGCTTTTTTAGGTCGCTGAATACGAATCGAATGTCAAAATTGTCAGATTTAAAATGATGGACTCAATATGACGGATAAGAAAACTTAAAAAATATTTAGATTGCAATCTAAACATTTTTTAACATAATATTAAGTTCTCCGTTTTGAATTCGACAATTTTGACATTGGATTCGTATTCAGAAACCTTATTAAATAAACATACTTAAAAGCTACTTGGTAAATCGTTAATGACGAGCTAACTTTCGCAATACATCTCATATTTAACCGTAGATATCTTATTAACCACAACTGATGCCAAAAATTCCTTTTGAGAGGGTCCTAACAATATACTTTATTTCGATTGCAAGAAAACTTCTCCAGCACGTCACATATTGTAAAAAAAAAAAAAAAAAAAAAAAAAAAAAAAAAAAAAACGATCTTGTCGCGATCGGGAGGGAAGAAGCGGCGTAACAAAACGCGACGGACGCCAGTTACATTTGAGCCTAATTACGGATCGCAAAACAACTACCCGCACTATGGCCGATAATCGATCGCGGGCAATCGCGACGTCGCTTTTTACCGGGCCGTTTGACAGGAGTGATACGCCTAACGAGCGCGCGCTCGTCTCGTCTCCGTGAATGAGAGAGAGAGAGACGTATAAATCCCGGATGCGCCAAATTATCCGGGTCGTCCTAAATGGGCGCGACGTAACTCACTTTTTTTATTTTTTTTTTTCCGTCCTTGTCGTCGAAAAAAAGAACAGAGGCGCCGGCAGCGGCGGCTGCGGAGAGCAACGTTGACGGCGTCACAACGCGTCGACCTTTATCTCTCGTCACCTTTTCACTCACTCGATCGCAGCTACGGTGTAATAATATCAGCGTTACCCGACGAAGAATGTTTCGCGAAAATCTCGGAAAAGCGCGAGGGAGAGAGAGAGAGATGAGAGAGAGAAAAAAAAATAGGATTAAACTAGGGATATACCATTTATGTCACGTGAAGTCAACGCTTTGTCACGTTATATTATCGAATCGCATGCGGCGATTATACGTCAGTCTTTTTTCGAGTACCATGAAGGGATAGAGAATTGAGCGAACACGTAATACTTGTATTTGTAATTCAGATTACAACGACGAGGAGAGATTTAAATCACGCCTTTTGTTTTTCCTCCTCCCCAGGAAGTGCAGCACGCGTGCGAACGTCACGTCACGCGTGTTGCCGGCTAATATTTTATGTAATCCGAAAAGAAAGAAAGAAAAGCATGGAAGAGGGGAAGAGTAATGCAGAAAATGATTTTAATGCATAAAAGGAATATAACTTTTTCCTCATTTCATTCATTTAATATGATAAAGCGCCAGAGCCTCGCGTGATGCGATAAGTATATATATATATATATATATATATATATATATATATATATCAACCGGACGAAGAGAGTGTTTCGGGGAAAAAAGACCCTAAAATTAAAGGGGGGAAGAGGAGATGAAAGAGGACTGCGCCCTTTCTCGCGAGGATTATCAAAATCGCGAACATCGCACACATATTCGCGCATTTTATATAAAATCGCGCCTCTGCTATTATAATAATTACGTCACCGTCACTCGCACGTGAAACGCAAACCTTGGCGCCTTCAGAGCCTAAGGCTGCGAGCTATAAAACGCAGAGAGGTCAACGGTCTTCTTTGCTTCAATGGTGCGCACGTCGACGAAGCCAGGTGCGTTTAAAGAGAGAGAGGGAGAGAGAAAGAGTAAAAACTGTGTTCTCTCGCGCACGTGCACGTTCGCGGATTATGTTTTTATGCTAATTTTGCGTGATATAAGTTGTGGGAAATGCGCGTAATTAGCGTACCTTTGTAGCTTCAATCGGTCGACCTTTGGGCAAAATGAAATACGCGAATAAAGTAGCCTCGACGAATGGACGAGCATTTATTATTTTTTCCTCTCCTCTTCTCTCTCGAGAATGTATTTATTTACTTATCGAAATAATATATATCTCTAAATCTCTTGGATGTGGATTCTCCGTATGTGCAAATTATTCCTCGTAGCGGACGCACACGGTAATCCTACAAAGTCATCCGACACTTTCCAATCCCTGTCGTCCCATTAATCCCGATACTAATTGCCCTATTAAGATGGCGCGTTACAGGGAGATCCCTCGACTTATACAAGGGAGGATATTGAACTCCGCTTGTAAGATTCTCTCTCGACTACGTAAATCCGGCGTATTCGCGTTCGCATAAACTTTTTCGAAAAATTGCAATATAAATCCGATTTCGCGAATACGTCTCGCGATGAATTCCTTTCCGTTCCGGGGAGAATCGACGTTCGCACAAAGGGACGTTGAATCGGAGCCCTTTACCCCGAATCAACGAGCGATCTCCTGTATAACATCGGAGCACAATGGACGATTTTTACGACGCTGTACGACGACGAGAAGAGAAGTCGCGCAAAATGGATTAACGTTCGGGACGCGGGGCAATCTCATAAAATGAAAAGATCCTAAGTAACGAGCGAATGATAGCGAAGGACCCTTCGCGCAGCACCGCAGATCGAGGGGTCGTCTATCGTCGGGCAGCCAACACGCGCTTTCTTCTTGACGAAAGCGGAGATTGAAATCGGGACCTCTCCCGGAATCGATATAATGATGATAGAACGAGTTCTCTCTCTCTCTCGAGTTTAGAAACGAGTTTTTCCTCGACAGAAATTTCCTCGATATCGCGCCGAGACTTTCAAAATGTTAAATCTCTCGACGTGAACTTGGAATTAAAATCAGATCAAGGTGTAATCAGATGAGCATATAATTAAGTATCTTGAGAGAGAGTTCTCAATTTTTCATATATAACTTTTTAATTGGATGATTGGTTTCGCGGTATAAGAGAAGACTTGTCATTCCCCAATATACGAGGGCAGTTCGATAAGTCAGTGACTTTTACAAGATATGGCACTCAAATCGCAATCTAATTTTATTTCTGATATTTACCATCTTATTTAAGTATACACACCAAGTTTCAAGTAGATCTGTCAAATAGAAATTTTTTGACAGCGTTCTAAAGCGGATAAGTTTGTGTTTTTTGCTAAAATGGAAAAAAGTGAATTTCGTGTGCTAATAAAACATTACTTTTTGCGTGGAAAAACCATTAAGGAAACTGAAGAAAAGCTAAATTTTTTCGTACAAGCACGAATGATGCTGAGCGCCCGGGACGTCCGAATGAGGTCACAACTGAAGGAACAGTCAATAAAATCCATGATATTGTATTGGACGACCGTCGAGTGAAGATACGCGAGATAGCCAAGATGGTAAACATCTCAAACAAACGTGTTTTTAATATCTTGCATAAAGATTTGGGCATGAAGAAGCTGTCGGCCAGATCGGCCGCGCTTGCTCACAATCGACCAAAAACCACAACGAAATTCAGTGAACCACTTGTGAACCATTCCATGCGACGGAGCAGAGTCCCCATAATACTTTTTTAGCTTTTCTTCAGTTTCCTTAATGGTTTTTCCACGCAAAAAGTAATGTTTTATTAGCACACGAAATTCACTTTTTTCCATTTTAGCAAAAAACACAAACTTATCCGCTTTAGAACGCTGTCAAAAAATTTCTATTTGACAGATCTACTTGAAACTTGGTGTGTATACTTAAATAAGATGGTAAATATCAGAAATAAAATTAGATTGCGATTTGAGTGCCATATCTTGTAAAAGTCACTGACTTATCGAACTGCCCTCGTATACTATAGAAAATATCACTCTTCCGTTGTTGTACAATTTTTCTGAAACCCTCGAGTAGACGTCTATTATCCCGGACATATAGAGACTCCTTGCAGCCATCGAATGGCTTTCTCGCCGCCGTCGCGGCCCAAAGTTTCGCTCCTCCAATTTTCAAGTTAAGCGTTTATAGATTGATGACCGAACTCTGTCGCGATTGGCGGCCGTTTGCACGATAAATACGAAGAGAAGGTCGTTTTCGAGGGCATTCGGGGGAGAGGAAACTGACGCCCATACAAATATTGGCTCCCGTGTCCTGACGGGGTCCATCGTGTCACACACAGACACCCATTGCTCGCGTATACCGGGTGTCGTACCGGAAATCCGTATCGGACTGCTCGTCGATAAGATCGCCGGGGGTTCACCTGCGGGGAGACCTTAACCGAACCGGACTAGGCATCGACGTTGAAAAATCGTCCGACCGTTTTCCATTTCGCGCGTAACAAAGGTTATCCTCCTCCTCGCCCACCAGCCACCCCTCCCGCCCCCGGGCACCGGTATTGTGGCGAAATAATGACGAGCGGAGGAACGAGTGCCGGGGGGAGAAAGAAGGAGAAAGAGAGAAAGACGAGAGATCTCACTGTTATCGGAACAACGACGTTGCGAGGGGAGAGGCGGCGGTGCAGCGCAGCGCAAAGTAACGATCCCCGGCTACGATCGCTGACGTAACGTTCTCTTAAGTGGCGTTAAGTGAAGGGCGGTCCGTGGGGCGGTCGGGAAAATTGGGGATACTCGTCGGACGGGAAGAATGGAGAGTGCGTGGAAATTGAGCGTGGCGCGTCCGAGAGAGAAATTCCGTGGGCGAGAAAGGATTTCTCTTCGCGGAAAACCTTCGACTCTTTCCCTTCCTCCCTCCTCGCCCCTCTTTGTACACGTTTCGTAGAAACGGCAATTAATCACCACCGTCCGTGTTCGTCACGTGCTGTGCTGGCGAAATCACCGATATACCGATACCGTAACGCGATGAGCGATAAACGATATCGTATATACACATCTTAGAATTTACCCTGAAAATCATGGTAATTGTGGGACAACTGATTAATATTTGTCACAATAAAAAATAATAATATCTATCACAATAAAATATAAAATATGTTTGATTAATTTTACTAAAAGTATGGTAAACCGGCAACTTTTGGGACGCGCCGTACATATAATACCAGTAATAAAATAATTTACCAAAATCGTAGATTTAAAACAAAGGTATTTTGTTTATGTCGATCATATAATTTAATTGCGGCCTGTTGGGAGGAACGCGGGATACATGATCCGAATATCGGAATATCGCGCGCATGGGTGGAACGAAGAGGTCGTGGGATTTACGAAGCGTGTGGCCGGGAGGTTTTACGTTCGTTCCTTCCTGTCTCGCGATTAATTTTCATCGAGTGCCCCCGCCGTTATCCCCGATCGCCGATATTGCGCTATCGTTTGCCGCGTGAACGATTAAACTCGCATCAAGCCCTGAATTAATGTCGGGTTCTCCCTTCCTCTCCGCCCCTCCTTCTCTCTCTCTCTCTCTCTCGATGCGTATGTATCGTATTATCTCGAGACACGCGATTGGCACGGAATATCTAATGAAAGAGTAACGCTGCGTATCGCGCGAGACCCCGAGAGAGAAAAAGGGAAGGAAAATTCGAGCGCTAGCTCTTTTTCTCTCTTTCTCCCTTTCTGCGTGCGGGCTTTTCTTATCGCGCTCCATTTCTCTTCCGAGCTCTTCAATCTCAAAATTTCGGTGTCGGTCATAGCACTGCGCAGGTCCGTGGCGACAAATTACTGGCCGCCACGCGAAAAAAGTGTTATCGCGCGACCAGAAAGGCTACGTAACTTAGCTCTCTCTACAGGGGACGATGTTTCCCGGAAAACGCGAAAGCCTCCCCGAAGGAGAGCCGCTTTCGGCTGTGACAAATAAATGAAGGGACATCTTCTCTCGTTCGATAATAACTCGTCAAAGGGAATTTTACGATAATACGCATAGAGGGAAAATAATAAGATGATTAACATGAAAATTCGAAAAGCTTCGACAGCAAATAACGGCTTACGAGTATTTCTCGAAACATGTATCAGATATTGTAGGACATTCTATATCCTGCCGTCCTTTCGTCGGGGATGCAAACGTACGCGATTCACGATAACGAGAAAAAAAAAGGATAACACATAAAAGGAACGGGAACACAACTCGGTGTAATCCGCCGGAGTAACGTCGGAAAAATTCCGCTGGCGGGAAAATAAAAGAGAACGTTTGCCCCCCCCTACCCCCTCTTCTTGCTGATGCAAGAGATTACAAAACCGCGTTACATAACGAAATGGAAAGAATATTACAAGAAGGCGTATATATATTCTCCCTCCCATTTTTTTGTGATACCGTGAGAACGAAATTAACATGACGCGAAGAACACATTTCAGAATTAATACCGATAATAAGACCTCTCCGCCCCCCCGCCCCTTAGTGCAATTAGCTTCTCTCTCTCTCTCTCTCTCACTCTTTCATTTTCGTCCTTTAATCTCGTCTCCTTGGATCTTCTTTATACAACGTAGCTAGCGCGCGCGTTTCGGTTTTATTTTCATTTACTTTAAGGATCCCGGACGTTAAAGCGCGGAAGAAAAACGAGGAGCCGACGAGACGAGACGACGCATATGTGCGTCTGCAAATTTTTCCTCAATTTTTGCTTGATTAATCTTCGCCGGGTAAACGTCGTTTCTCACTGTCGGTTATATCCCGAGCTACTCATCCGGAGCAAACGGATTATATTCACACGCGCGCTAATGACTTTCCTACAATTAAACCCCCTTATTTATCACATGTTATTTTCACTTTTCCCAGCACCCCGAGCGCCTTACCGCGTACAAGTCGTGCCCCTTTCGCGCGTGTGCACCCTCTCTTTCTCTCTCCCTCTCTCCGCGGGATTTCCCTTATTTCCATACGACACGGCGCACAGCACGTCGGGCTACGGTATCGCGTACACTATATTACGCGGATATATAGATACGGAGGCCGGCGGGTATACATAGCCACGGCGCGGCGCTTATTGTACGAGGGTAATCGATAACAAGAATAACAATAATAACGCGATAAATTCGCCCCGGTGCCCTGAGCTCCCCGGCTCCGTCTCTTCGCCTCTCCCTCTCGCCGCCGCAAAGCGCACGAAAGCTCCCCATTTTCGCCATCGCGGTATGCTGCACTGTCTATACATGTATACACATATATATATATATGTATGTATATCTCGTATCGCATTATTTTGCATACCGAGAAAGAGTGTACCACACCGCGGGCTTTATTACCGAACGGCCGTGCCGTTGTGTTGCGCGGAGATTACATCGTAATCGGCCACGAAATTATGTGTGTGGGTACCGGGGGTCCGCGTAAAATATTTGCCAGTCTCGCTATCCGCGACGTATCGCATAATGACGTTATTGCTGCAACTGTGCGACGTATACACGATGTTTAGTGTATGTCTCTCTCCGCATAAACGGCGCAGGAGGAGAGCCCTCGACAGGATCTTGATTTTAATACTCTTTTCTCTCGGTATATATATATATATCGTTCCTCCTCCGTCGAAAGAATGAGAGATCTTCTTTTCGAATGCTCCTGTTAGCATATATGGAATTTCTCGGAATACATTCAAATATAATTGGGCGTGCTTGCTTTGGTTATTCCTGGAGTACCTCTCGACGAATGCGTTTGGACAACTATGACATTTATATACGAAGGAGCGTTATACACTGTCGAGAGCCGCTCTCGAGACTAAAACTCTCGAGTAGCTGCGGCGAATGGCTGACAAAAAAAAAAAAAAAAAGAAAAAATTGAAAGCAGTCACGCGAACGGTGACCGCGGATTTTTACAACTTTATCGGAAGCCGATCTGCCGAGAATAAAATTCCCCTGGCCCAGGGTTAGGTAGGTGTGAGTCTGTGCGAAACGCGACTATATACTTTCGAAAGAAGTGACGTTTAATATCTCCCAATTTTGAGAAAATGTGTCGGTGAAAAGGCCGTTTCCAACTTTCGTCACGCGGTATTAAAACGCATGCGAATTTTCACTTCGCCCCTAAAAATCCCTTAGACGCGACGCCTCGCTTTAGCCGCAGCTGCTGATCCGCCAATCGAAGATCACTTTCAACACTCCTGTGTATGCGCGACGGAAAGTTTTATCGTCGACGGTCATTCTCGAGAGCAAAAGCCGGTCCCGGGACAGCCAGGCGCGCTTAAGGGTCGGGGTTAGCCACACATAGTACACACACGCGGTTCATTAGATTTTCATTCCTTACTTATACCTAGGGATCATGATCTAGAAAGATAGACAACCCCTAATCAAAATGAATAAACTATTACTTGGGAACTGCAATTTGTCGTCGGAGGTTGCTCGCGCGTTTATACTCGAGGTGCGTTGAAATGAGTAAAAAAATAAAAATCGAGAATCCTTACAAAGGTAGCGATAAATTATTTCAAACGAAATTATAGGTATATATGTTTATAATTGTAGTTTAAATAAATATGTATATTAAGTATATAGAGTGTTAAAAATAGAATTACATATTTTGAGAGCAGATAGTATTGATGAAAATAAGAACAAAAGGATTAACAAACATGGGTCCTACACAGAGAGAATTTTCTCTTAGAATTTACCCTGAAAATCATGGGTAAATGGGTAAAAATATGTTTTTAATTGATTTTAGTATACTTTTAGTAAATTTTACTGTACTTTTAGTAAAATTAATCAAACATATTTTATATTTTATTGCGATAGATATTATTTTTTATTGTGATAAATATTAATCAGAGAAATTTTCATAAAATTCTTCCCATACCATATTGTTCCACGATTACTATGATTTCCAGGGTAAATTCTAAGAAAAAATTCTCTCTGTGTATACAAATTAATATCTTTGAAGATACAAGCTATCTTTCTATTTGAGCTTATTGTCCTTCTTTTATTGATCATATCATTTTTATATTGTAGTACAAACAAAAGAGTACTTACTAGTTTTGCTACAGTAATCGTTTATAATAAAACAGATTTGTATAGGTATCGATATGAGATTTTTAATGCATGTCAGCAAATTCGAGAACCAGGTATGTGTTTGAAAGAATGCGTGATTCTCTGAGACGTAGAGCTGAAAAATGCGTGACAATGAATGAGAACCACATAGAGCACTTCCTCTATAATGCTGACACTGTGCAAATAAGTATTCTTTCGTTTACTACAATATAAATATGATCAATAAAGAAATATAACAGTAAGCTCAAATAAAAAAATCTTCAAAGATACTGATTGTAGGACCTGCATGTTCATTAGACATTTTATTTTGATCAATACTACTTGCTCTGAAAATATGTAACCCTTTTTTCAACCCCCTGTATAACATACAAGTAAATGTAGAGAGAAGTAGATATAAATCTGTTAGACACATCAAAAGTTTGTAATATATTACCGCGCGCTTTTCGTTAATATATATTACATTTTATTCTTCGCGGTCCTCTTTTTTTTTTTTCGCCGCATATATATTATTGTTTCATCACGTCACGACCCGGCGTGTCCCGGTGGAATTCACCGCGGCCTCGCGGGCTTTCGTCCCGGCGAATTAACGCGCGCTAAACTAACGTAAAAATATTCGCGACCGCGCGCGCGAGAGAGAAAGAGAGAGAGAGAGAGAGAGAGAGAGAGAAAGAGAGGCACCTCGCGCGGCAGGTGCCGACGATATGTCTGAATTTACGTCGACGCATTACGTCATTCCGCGTCCGTGACGCGTATATAGAAAAACTTTCCGGGGAGCGCGATATGTGCTTTTGCGCGCGTTTGTTTTTCGAGGGCGGCTTGTTCGCGCCCCCCCTCCCCCCCCCCCCAGGGAAGGGACAAACGGAAAGAGAGAACGGACCGGAAGGGAGCAGCCGAGCGTGGACGACACGTCTGCGATTCCGCCTCCTCTTCGTCGTCGTCGCCGCGAAAACTGCGGGCGACTTGACTCTGGCTCGTTCCTTCGTTCGCCAAGAACGGTGAAATTAATTATCGCTGAAAATACAGTGCGCGCTCGGCTCGTTCATTCGCCCCGCTGTTTAGCGAGGGACACGTACGTGCGTGCATAACGTTCGTACAATGGAGCGCGTTAATGGCCGCCGCTGCAGTTATCATCCCCCTTCCTTCCCCCCCTTGAACTACGGCGCGCTTATTACCCGTTCCTTCGCCGCCCTCTGGAGCATACCTATTCTGTCATGTACACGCGGAACTGGTACAAGGTATGTCGAAAGTCCTGGGAGCTCCTTGAATCTCCGGCGCTGACGTTTCCACGACGGATCGTTCGCGTTAAATCCTCCTCTATTTTTTTACCACAGAGGAAATTTCAAATTAAAGTGCCATTAAATAGCGACTATAATTATCGTCGATTTAAAGTTTCGAAACTATCCGACTCTAATACCTTTCCGCAAAGTGCAATATTATCGTCCACGTTCTCCTTGGTTTTATTATGCACACGATTTCTACAAAACGCACCATGTGAACATACATATACGTATACTCGCCGCTCATTGCGAGAGGGTGGCTATAGAGTATATATATATACCTTTACGGAGGGAGGACGGCGAGTTTCGACGCTGTTAACGTACCGTACTATACACGCGATGTTTTACGCCCGATGAATATAAAAGGCGAACGCGAGCGCGGACATGGTCCGGCTCGCGAACATAACTCGACGCTCGACGAGGATTTCGCGGTAATGAAATCGTCATAACAACTCCTCCCGGCAATAACGCCGCGTGTAATGCGCTTTTTAATCGCCCGCGACTACAATACGGCCGATTGTTATCGTTATCGCGTCTGCGTTCGCCCCGTGATGATAACCATCGGCGATAATACGGCTATTAGCGAGCGAACAATCGACCACTGTTTCATCGACTGCTAGAGCCAAGTCCGGTGTGTTCGAGGAGGAAAGGGGGGCACCGGGAATAGAGCAGCCCCTTGTCGTTTATATCGATATCGAAAATTTATCTCAATTCGCACGAAACGATTAGATTATTCTTAATACATTTTATATTTCAACCGTGTATTCCAGTAAGTCTGCATCATCACCAATAATTTTCGAAAAGGATTTTTCGTAAAGTAAGAGTCTTGTAGAAATAAAATATTACCAAAATTACATTTTTCAGTTCGAACTTTAATTTAAGGCTTGAGCATGAGGCAGAGATGGCAAAACTTGAGAGCTTGCAGAAAATGGTGACCTCTTTCGAAATTTTCATTGAGAAAAAATCGTCTGCAAATAATCTTGGGAATTTTCGTAATTAACCGGTAAAAAATCCGGTAAGTCTGGGACAACCTGCATGCATTTTCGCGTATATTCTTACATGTTGTACCTGTGCGCGAAGGGACCCGAAGCTACTTAAAGCCAGCGTATACCTGGCTGCACGCGGATCGGGTTACTGCGGAAAACGCAAGACGCCCGCGGTGTTTAACCCCCTCGGCATGCACACGTACACACACAAACATACACATTGGCAGTTGTTACAAGCCATGTTTGATCTTATAACAATGTTAATTTCATTCTATGAGCTCTTTGCCTCGTGCATACATACGTCGCACAGCGCAAATAGTTGAAATCGGGCCTCTCGTGACATCCGCGACGTATAATTTCGCACAATGACCCACTTGCCACGTCCAGATTTTATCATTAACGACACATCGAGTCGTTTTTCTTATTCCCGAGATAAATATTGCAGAATTTCACGAGCGAAAAAATGCAGGGTATATATTTCCAGAAAAAATGTTGAGAATGAAATCTCTCGTTTTTCACGCGATTTTTTTTCTCCCTCTCTTCAATTCTTTAACGATCGCGATTGTCAGAGAATTCGAGGCACGCCGGTCGATTGATTAAGATAAAATATTGTCTCGGGGCGATATATTTTTTCCCGATTATATATACCTATATATAAAAATCAAACGTCGCCGGGGAAGAATAAATAGACATCTCGGAAGTCGCTTCTTTCTCATTTTTCTCTCGCGACATTTTGCTTTAACCTGATTTTTTCCGATAAAGGAGCGATAAGTCAGATGGAAGAGGATGGTAAGCGTTTCTCGTTGAAAGCGTCAAACGATGACGACGACAACGATGATAATGACGATGATAATGACGATGAAAAAAAAAAATAGCCGCTCGCCAGCCGGCTATAAGTGTCGGCCCCGCGATGCGAGGCATTGGCTTTAATGCAACTTTGCAGCATTACGACGCGCACCGGCGATAAATAATAAACAAAGGCGCGGCCGCAAAAATATGTCGCGTTAACGCGTCACACGAGAGATTTTCACGAGAGAGCGAGAGAAAAGCGCGCGCGCGAAACCGTTAATACGCGTTCCGAGAAATTTAATGGAGTGCAAAGCTGATACGAATTTTGCATGTTTCCCCACGGTGCACAATTACCATTATATATATCGTCCGCCCATAATATATATAAATATATGTGTGTGTGTGTGTGTATCGGTGGCAAATACGTTAAAGATGCATAACATTATCGTAGATCGCGTAACGTCACGCGCGTATGTGTATAGGAATCTCGAAGAGAGCCCATTGTCGAGCGCGTATATCGATGGCGATTGCAATTTAACACCCGGACGATGCCGTCGAATTGTTGACCCGTTGTTATCGCGCACATAATCGACTGTAAAAACGTAATGAATAATACAGTTTCGCGTTCCGGAGAGCGTATCGGCATATTCACGAAATACATATACATACGTGCGTGATACGACGAAGGGGTTGTTGATAAAACGACGAGAAAGCGCATTAAAAAACAATTACTGCCTGCAAATTACACGCGTAGCAATCAAAAGAGAGGGGAGGGAGAGATGAGAGGATAGAAAGATCGCAATTAGCGATATTACGGTATATTAGGATAATACGGTGTGTCATAGCAAAATGTCGAGGATGATGATTACGCAGTGTCAGAATTTCTCATCGATTCTCGTTAATGTACCGTCGTTTTGTCAAGCTCGTCGCCCATCTATTTGATCATCGTCGATAAATAATTAATGCGGACGACAGTGTTCTTAATCGCGTCTTCTCAGGCTGTCATTTGTGTACGCGAAATATATTTCTACCATATTCGAGAAAAAAATTTGTCCTAAAAAAAAACGCATTTTGCCGCCAGCGGCCTTTTCAACGTAACGATATTGCAAAATATTGTATACACGAGTGTGCGTTTCTGTTTATGGATCCCGATAGAATACACGTTACCGTGCATCATATACGATTCGCAAGATACTTGCGTTGCGAATTATCATTAATGGGTCGTAATTACTGTGCAATATGTAGGGCAATCATCACGCGCTCGCGCTCGTTTCATTTACGCGCCGGCCCGATACAGGTTTTCATAGAAATACGCGTATAATTTGCGCGATTTACGGAGTTGCGCGAGCTCGGGAAAATGTGCGGAGCCCAGGCTGATTTACGCCGTAGCGTCGCGTTCAAACAGGCCGTATCGTCTCTCCTAATGGGATTTTAAAATAACATCAACGTACGTGCGTCGATTTTATTTCATAATCAGTTTAAACAGTCAAAGCGATTGAGTAAACCGTGCCGATTATTATCTTTAATTTCCTATTCGCAGGGGGTTGCTGAAATGTAATATAAGTAATGCTCGCGAATACGCGACAGGAAAATCGAATTAAAAATCTTGACGCGTCGATCCTTCTCGGTGTTAGAGAGAATCTTTCATGTTTTTTTGCGCGCGATCGGTCTCATTAAAACGTGGTCGAAAATAGATATCGTACTTTGGAGACAGCTCTCCGGTATAGTTTGCCAAACAAGTGACGCGCAACATACAATAAACTGCAGCGGTGCACATGGTTCGCGAGAGAGAAAGAGGGAGGACCGATATTCGCGGTTGTCTGTTCGTATCGGGGCGGTTCGCTGTAAAATAATTATGTCGGGCCGCCGTCCCGACGTGCGCGACGCCCGGGGAATTGTTATCGAAATGTAATATAAATTTAATATCGATTAAATATTCACGACGTTACGCTTTCGCCGGGTTACAATTTACCGAGCAATTATCAGTTTGTACCGGCCGCGTATCGTATCGTTGGACGGCTCCGGTATCCCCGTGTACCATCGATAACATTCGCTGGCCGGTGGCGATTTTAACTCTCTATCTCTCTCTCGTCCCGGAAAATATTCCGCCTGCGCGAATAGCCCCGCGGCTACGATATTTATTAACGTTGCGCATTGCAAAGCGCGTTGTTTAAAAGGACGCTTCTACGTTCCTCCTACGCGGGAGAGAATCGGAGCCGGCGCGACACGTAAAGCCGGATCCCCCAGCATTCGCTCCAATCCAATCTCTCCCTCTCCATAAAGGAAATTGAAAAATATATATTTTATAAAACATATGTACAGGGTGTCTCAGACTTAACGGATCCACCCGTTAATGGGAGATTCCTACACGGAGAGAATTTCCTCTTAGAATTTACTCTATGGAAATCATGGTATCGTGGGACAATATGGTGTGGAAAGAATTTTAGAAAAATGTTTGATTAATTTTATCATACCTTTAGTAAATTTTACTATACTTTTAGTAAAATTAATCAAACATATTTTATATTTTATTCTGATAGATATTATTGTTTTTTATTGTGATAAAAAAAATTAATCAGAGAAATCCTGATAACCATGATTTTCAGGATAAATTCTAAGAGAAAATTCTCTCTGTGTATGATTATTTGGAGACGATTTTTCCTCAAAGCTAATCGCATATATCTTTGCACCTAAGCCTTAAATTAAAATTCTATTAATTTAAATTCTATCTAAAATTCCAACTGAGAAATGTAGCTTTGTTAAGATTTTATTTCAACAAGATTTAAAACTCGAAAATTATTAGTGCCTCGACATTTTCACTGAGAGAAAATCATCAAGAATGAGTGAGTCTGAAACACCCAGTATACATCTGCGGTATATGTTTTATTACATAACCGGAATTGAGAGAATATATTAATATTATTATACTAGAATTATAATAATTACATTTTCAACAAAAGACGCGATCCATCGGTCTTTGCTCTCTTTAGAATTACTATGCCAGCGCAAGAAAATACAAATGGATCTCGCGTAATAATGCGAACGGCGATCGCTGAGAGAGCGAGCGCTGTTCCCTTAACAAGGCGGTCAACCATTGCTGTATCCCCTAACAAGGCGAGTCATCAAATCGTTCGGTACGATCGGCATTTTCAAAACCGCGAATTCGAGGGTATATATATGATGGACAGACATCTCTAATTCCGCATAATAACGCATATATTTTCGGGGCGCGCGGAATAGCGCGGAATTACATTTATTGCATTTCGGTGGAGTAAGTTTCGCGCTAAACGATATGATTAATCGTATAACAATAATAGCAATTAAATCGCGTCGGTGAATTTAAAGCGTGTAATTTTGCCATTGTTAAATTTAGCGCGAATAGCACGCGAGGAGGGGAGGGGGAGGGTGCAATTGCCGTAACAATGGAAAATCACGCGTCAGAATTCTTGTTATTCTCGTCTGGCGCGTTGTGACAGATGCACCTTAACTACACGAGCGAGAGAGTTCGCTAAAATTACTTAGGCGATATATCGCGCGTGCATTTCTCGACGCATAAAAGGCCGATATATGAGAGGGAGAGCGCATTTTATTAGCGCTATTTTTTTCCTCCCTCTTTCTCCTTTATATTATTTTATTAGTCCTTTTAGTCAAAGGCGGCGGCGGCGATAAGCACAAAAGAGACAAATATATATATATATATATATATATATATATATATATATATACGGATTATTATTATTCAAAGCGAAGATTTCCAATTCGCTCTAACGGGCGCGCGCGCGCGAATGTGCACGTGAAAGAGACATCTCTTTTAATTTAAAAGAGTTCCTTTCTCTCGCGACGCGCGACGCTGCTATATGAAAGCCGACCTGCGCGCACATTAACACACATGACGTATTTTATTATTATTGTCACGACGATACGCGTATAATAATAGAGATATTTTTACAACTAGAATAGACCGAGGAAAAAAGGACTAGGGTATTTGGGTGAAAATTATTTAACCGCGGGTAATAAAATAATAAATACATACGTCGCGATAATTGGAATAATTAGGGGATACGCGAAAATATAGAGAGGATAACCAGAGGGGATGGAATTAGATATGATCCCGGGTAAGGCAACTTTATTACGACGCACGAGGTAAATATCGCGAAGTTTTTGCGCGCAATCACTTAATGCAGTCTTCCATGAATTATTATTCCCCCGCGGGGCTCGGCCCCCGTGCATACATGCAATTCCGAAAATGTGCTCGTAATACAGTTATGCTGTACATCGATCGCGGATCCCTCCATCGTACATCGATTCCCGTCGGCCGCCGCCGGGCGAGACTTAGGAATTTATCGGACACCCGCGGGGGGCGACCTGATGGTCGGAAATTTTGTTAACGGATTCGACAATTGTTGTTGCCCCGACCGGGCTTGGCATATCGGCGCGCTCGCAAATTATTTAAAGGGCACGTATAGAGAGAGTAAGAGAGAGAGAGCCCCGCGCTCCCAAATTGATTGCCCTCCGATACACGATCCTATTTCGCGTATCCGAGGAAGCGACCTCGCCAACACGGCCGTTTTCCCTTCCCCTCCCCCCGCGATCCCATTTATATAAACGGGGTCGCCGAAAAAGTTGGTAAAAACGACGTTTTTATAGAAGCGTACAATATGTTCGATGCAACCCGCGAGAGGAGAGAGAGAGAGAGATATAGATATAGAAATAGAGATGGAGAGAGAGAGAGAGAGAGAAATGGGACGCGAGAGTAATTGAGAGCAAAAGGGAGGGAGGGAGGGGAGCTTTTAAGGGCGCGCGAGAAGCACTTAAAGCTCCTCCGCGCGATGTTGATACAGCGCGTCCGTCGCACGTTAAGCCGCATCGCCATGTTTTACATAATAATACCCGCGGCAATACGCGGGCGATCCGCTCATCGTAAAACGTCGCGGATGGAACAGACACAATGGAATTGTCATAATACGTTATGAATAATAATAGGCCGCGGCTATGATCCGCGGCCATTAATGCGAGCGGATGCTCAAGTGAGCCCCGGCGATCTCTCTCAGATTTCCTATATATATGCTCCAAGGGATGTACTTTTCGCGATACATCGATCGGTATATCAAAGGGAGCGGCAGGGAGATGTGTATTATCTGAATTTCGTGTTTTCCGCGTAATTATTTCTCTCGCGTCAATTTTTGATGTAATGTCAAAACGTCAAGAGGACAGGCCATCTTGTCGAAAGAGAAACGAAACTGTTATATTAATGGCGGTTATACGTAATGGCGATAAGTGGCATCTCTGGTAATTGGTATTTACACAATGGTAATTTACTAATTAGTGTTTACATATTAATGATTTAATATAATTAATATTTGCGCATTATACCGCACGACGATAGGTAATCGATTCGTCTATGATTTCAAGTTCTCATTAACAATATTTGATTGCAATTTCAGAATATGTCCATGGCAATAAACGCTTCGAATACGTGGCACACTCGATCGATTCTCCCATTTTTTTTCCCACAAACTCGACGCTTCGTCGATCACGATCTAGCGAAGGGCACGCAACCCGACCCCCCCGGTTGACGCGTTAAAGTGCGCCCTCGTTAGGCCCTCGTTTTCGAGAGCCTCGGCGGCATCGGCGCGATTATTGTTTCGAGAAACAGAACGTGGTAAGTCCACACAGTCAATTTCAGGGCGCCGTTAATGAGGCTGTCGCAATTTAACCCGAGTTGACTAACTCCGCCTAACGATTCACCCTCTCCCTCAACCCCTCGCGCAATTCATCGTCTGCCTATAATATGAACAGAGAAGGAATATTCAGTTAACTCGACGAATGATCGCTCGGGGTGTAATTTACATTCTAACACGGGTCCGGAATTATCGATGAGTCTCACTTTTCGATCGCGATTCGAAAAAATTCAATCATCATCCGGATACAATGTATAATTCACCATTATTAATTGATAAATATTTCTGGAGATGTTAACCGAGGGTGTATACTCTTATTTTGTAAAAGAAAAAAATTCCCTGAGAATCCTCTGATCTTCCCGGTATTTTCGTTTAAAATTTCAGGTAAAATAAAAAAATGTGTAGATGCAGCTTTTTAAAAGTTCCTTTATACGCTTTTTAATGTTTTCTATTCGTACGATTGGAAAGTTATCAAGAATGCAGCTTTTCTAGCATTTAATATTGATTTATTAATTGTAAAATTAATTTGGACAATAACAAAGTGCGATATATCATTATAAACGTGTTAAGGAATATTAATTTATTTAAATTAATTATTTATTAAATTATTATGTATTTATTAAATTATTTAATTGTATATTTATTAAATAAATAAGAAGTACTAATTTTTTAAAATACTACCTGTTAAAAAATTGAACAATTTTCTATAAAACTTACATTAGTTCTTGATACTGAAATAGATCGTCAATGAAAAAATCGCATAAAATTTTAATAAAAACATATGTTTATAAAGACATATGTTTCTCAAGTGTTAAATAAGAGTAAAATTATCAAAAGAACATTTTTTTAATTCCTTGAATCCCAATCAAATTCCAAGGCAAAATTCCCTGAGAATACCAGGTTTTCATTCTTCCCGGAAGTATACACCCTGTAGCCCCACGCGATCGAACGCGTTTTAAACGAGAAAATAAATATATACAGATTAAATGCAATCACACAAAATTGTGGGAGCGCAAATATATATCGGCGACCCTTTCGTCGTAGAAACAATGCAAATCGTTGTCGCGAATTTCCCTGTCGCTGTCAGAGTCGCGACGGGAAAACTTACAAAAGCGCAGTTGTATCGACGACGATGCGTCAATAAAATCGCAACACAGCCAAATCGATCGACTCCCTCCTCGCCTTTGTAAATATTTTGCAACAGCAACAAGCAATAGCGTCCCGCGCCATCGGACACAATAATACACGCGTCGTATCAAACGCGCGCGTACGCGAAAATCACGCGACGCGGATGACTCGCCGCTAATAATATAATTAATGTGATGCCCGGTGCGCGCGCGGTCCCCGGGTTATTTAGCCTGTGCAAATTTAACCGATTCGCGGCGATTATTTACGCGCGCGCGTGCGCGGTCAGCTGATATATGCGCGCGCGCGCGCGCATATGTCATGCGCTTACTCACTCGATCCTCGCATCCCCGCTTGTAGGAAACGTTACAACGTGTACCTGCTGTGTAGTTTGCGATACGCCGAATAAAAGCGCTATCTCGTCGGTTAAAAAAAAAAAAAAAAAAAAAAAATTTGCTTTTGCGACCCTTCGAAAAGCCGATTCTCCGTCCGAGCGCAGTTTTCCCACGATTTGCCGAGAGAACGTCCGGCTTGATCGGAAAAACGGCGCGTTGTTAATAATTACCACGTCGAGAGTAATAATTGTCTCATCTTGCCGTCGCGAATTGCGCCGCGTCAAAGCGCGAAGCGAACCTTTTCCATTAAATATCGGACGTTATCGAACTTTGTGCGCGCGCTATCTCCGATAGGTGCAGTTATAAATTGAGGAAGTACGGTCAGATACGTTGTTCGACGGCGGATGCAAATAAATCTCGCGTCATCGATAACGACACGATGCTTCTACGATTCGAGGGCAAACGCCCGTTTTTTTTTTTTTTTTTTTAACGCGACCGATCGCAAATATTATTATTTTCGCGTTTTCCTAATCGCTAATCAAGTTGAACGACGGAAGAGAATCTGGAAAGGAACTTTTATCGCTAAAAATAATATCCCTCGATTTTCTGGCGTGAACGAGAGAAGAGAAAGAGAAAGAGAGTCGATCATTATGTCTTATTTGCAGAGCGGACTAATTAACATTATAATAGCATTAAAAATGCAGCAAAATTCAATCAAGGACCAGATTCGTAGATGCTTAAGTGAGTTTCTCACGCGATCGGCATTTAAATCGACATTCGCGATTCCACGAATAATTAATGAACGCGACGTTATAAATATGGTTCGCGGTGTTATAAACGGCGCCATCAAACATTTGTTCTTTTTAAGCATTCCCTAGTGAATTATATAATTATCATCATTTAAGCAAAGAAATTTTTTTACATTCTAGTAAATGTAAAAAAACTCGAGTATCTACAATCGTGGACTCGGAATGCAAACATTATAAACTATCGCAATGCTATCCGATCGATGAATCGATTTGAGACCACATATGTGAAATTGATCTCGCAAGGATTGCTTTCAGTTTAAAAACGCAACTTGTAATTGAAAAAAACTCAAATATACGTTCCCTCTTCATCTACTCTCAATTTTGTCTACGTCCTGTGTGTACAATGCATACTTTTTTTTATATCCGCTCTCCACACAACGTATCGCCGATTGACGAAAATCGGAGAGACGGACACTTCCGACTGTTTGTTTCCTCTGTTAGTCCCATATCGCGCAGCACAGTCCAATTCACGGTAATCACACGTCGGGGCTGCCTTCTGTCGACCGTAGCGAGACGGCGGCTCCGTCAATAACACTTGCACGGGACCAGGCTATTGTTGCGGAAAACACAGCCGGTACCGTCCGCGAGGAAAACATTTAGAAATGCACGACTCGCTCGCTCTCTCTCTCTCTCTCTCTTTCTTTCTGATTGCATACCTGGTATACGATACGTATGTTCTCTCGCGCGTAAAAGCAGACCGACAAGAGAGAACGTGTATGTATGCGTGTGTGTGTGTGTGTGTGTATAGAGAGAAAGACGGGGAAAGCACCCTCGCCCTATACACGCTTCTCTCGTTTATTTTATAAACACGGAAGTAATTCGTAGACTCTCGCGCGCGGCTGCACGTGGGGCTTCGCTGCGGGCTTCGGTGATACGGTGGAGAAAACGCAGACCACCGGTGTGGTGTGGTGTGGTGTGGTGTGTGTGTGTGTGTGTGTGTGTGCTTGTGTGTCGCCGCCACACGCGCCCCTCGACTGGGACCCGAGACCCGAGGGTGGGAAGTCACGGTGGTCGAGCGTAGAAAAATTTCCACGTCCCGAAGTCGTTCAAAGTATATACCAAGTAATTTTTCGGAAAATTTGAAAAGAGAAATCTCACAGAGAGATCTCGAAAGAGAAGAGACCCCTCCACCTACATCTTACTTTTACAAATTTTGGCAATTTCTTTGGAAAATTGAAAAAAAAATGCACCCTTAAAGCTCGTTGAAGCTGTCGAGAAAATAAATATCAAAAGATTACGATTTTGAAGGTATATAAATACTACATTGTCAACGATGTGGTATGGAACATTTGACTTTTCGATGACAGAACACGGTATCTCTATACATCCGCCCTTGCCGACTCGTGTCCCCCGTTTCGTTAAGCTGATTCTACATTAGTCGCAGTCGTAAGAATCGTAAAAAATTGATCAATCACAGTCTATTATTCTTCGATCGCAAGGAGAATAATAGACTGTGATTCGTCAATTTCTTACGATTCTTATGACTGCGACTAATGTAGAACCAGCTTAAGAGAGAGAGGAAAAAACTGGAAGATAGACAAGCGGAATAGGCACCCACGCGCGACCAGAGCGATCATAGGCGTCGACAAGATTTTTCCTCTTCACCCTCAAAAAATACATAAATGCCGAAAGTATTTTTTCTCGCGATAGCGTTTCTTCCGCGTTATCATTATTCATCCTACTCCATGTTAATTTAATTAATCATTTTTCTCACGATTCCTCGGAAAGACACAGGGAGAATTTTCTCCTAGAATTTATCGCAATAAAAATAATAATATCTATCATAATAAAATATGTTTGATTAATTTTACTATGCATAGTTTAATAAAATTAATCAAACATATTTTACATTTTATTGTGATAGATATTATTTTTATTGTGATAAATATGAATTAGAGAAATTCTCATAAAATGGAAGAGAAAATAATTCTCCCAGTGTACATATCTTTACTGCAAAAGTGCCGACACAAATCTTTGAATGGATACTCGCAAACTCGAATTTTAGCCTTTCGAGGACTCCCTCGAATCTCGGGGTTAAAGTGACGCCGATGGGGCGTCGATGCGCACTCACGCACTTATTTTTCCGACATCGTGGCGCGCGCGCGCGCGTACAACGGCAGATGGTACTCATCATCATCCGGGGGGGAAAAAAGGGGGGCGTGGCGTGGCACGCTTTAATCGCTTAAAATCGCCGTTAATTGAAAATGAGTCAATTTACGAGTAACACGAGAGCCCCGGGGCGCGCGGGTGACGCGCAAACACGCGCGCTTATGATATTGTCCTTGAAAATGGCCGTTTCGACTGCCGTCACGAGGGTTTTCAACGAGACACTCTCCCCCACCCCCTCTTCGAGACCACCGACGCAAAAAAGTCTATTTAGAAGTATAATGAGGCATGCGTGACGCATGACACGGGTGAAGCGACTCGGCGCTCGCTTTTTCATCTCTCTTTTTGCTGCTGACGCATCGCCCGCCTTTTTCCGCCGTAAATTTTCGCTGAAATATAGGGTGGTCGCGCGGTCGGATTATTATCTAAACAAGACATATCCTCTGAGTCAGGATTTTTGAGGAATCGAGAAAAAAAAGGGGGGGGGGGAACAGTTGAACAGATTCGCGTTAACGTTTGAAGCCTCGTAATTGATTCTGAGGAGAAATAATTCACCGAATGTAATATGTGTAACTAGAACAGGATGCCTCACACATCTTCTCGGGGAAAAAAATTCACGTAACGTCAGATTCAAAGATTCATTTAAATTAAGAAGCAATATTATTATTAATACAATGTGACCACATCACTCGATCTACGCTATTTATCACTGATAATACGGCGAATTATATACGGCATCGTATTGTTTCCGTAAATTTTCTACATACGAAGTCGAGGCTATCGCGGTCGACGTGGAATTTCCGTCATTAGACATAATTACGCAATTACGATTTGTGTTCGCGTTACGTAGGTTATCGTGATGTCCATGTGATCCGTAATTAAATCTCATGGCTCCTAATTGAGCGTACTTTTCCGCGATCGGGTGTCATACTCTTTGCCTTCAATAATACACGTCTCAGCATCACAATTTTAAGATAATATTTCCAGAAATTATATAATTAATAATTAAAACAATTACGTTTCTTTGTTGTTGAAGGGAAGAAATATCGTATATAATTTTCTCTTAGAATTTACCCTCATGATAATCGTGGGACAATATGCACTGTAAAAAAATTTAGTAAATTTACACAAATAATAGGTGTAAAAATTACATGATTAGTCTTGTAAATATAAGAAATCATGTAATTTTACAGAAATTATGTAATTCCACAAAATTATGTAGATTTGTCTTTTATTATGTAAATATATCTTCTTTTATATGAAAACTTACGAAATAATATGATATTTTAAAGATTTTATGTAATTATCTAAATTTTTGTAATATTACTCAATACAACAGTAATATTCTATATATCGTGTTTAATAATATGTTTAATAATACAATTATAAAAAATATTTTTACATTATCGTTTTATAATTTTACATACATATTGTAAATTTATTTTTGCAATCAGCTTAATTACAAATGAAGAAATTAATTTTACTTGTATATACTGCAAATTTACAAACGCGTGGAAATTTACAACTATTATAGTGGGTCTTAAAATTACCCACTATAATAGTTGTAATTTTACACAAAATTTTTTTACAGTGTGGTATGGAAAGAATTTTATGTGAATTTCTCTGATTAATATTTATCACAATAAAAATAATATCTATTACAATAAAATGTTAAGTATGTTTCATTAATTTTGCTATGCAGTTTAGTAAAATTAATCAATTATTAGAGAAATTCTTATAAAATATTTGCCATGTAGAAAATTCTCTCAGTGTATTAATAACGCAGATCAGAGATGGAAACTGTTAGGCCAGTTCATCGGTATCTCGCACCGAAAGGGGACCTTTAACGTTTACCGTAACGCGCGAAAAGCAGTTCATTTAATCGACCAATGTTCCGTGACGAATGTCGCCGTATTGTTGAATTTTCCGAGCGTATTGTCGAAATTTACGCCGCGCGGACAATCATAATTACGCAATTACGATTGTATCCGCATTATCGCGGCGCACGCGGGAGGTCTCCCCCGACCTGGGGATAACCGGCCGGAAATTTACAGGCGGCTACGTGGCCTGTAATTGAATTCTAAGGCCCGTAATTAACCGTATTCTTCCGTCGCGCGCGGCCCGCCCGGGGGAGGGTCGATCCCATTTGTTTTAATAGCATATTTGCGTCGAATCCCGATGAAGCGATCGGAATTCCGCGCACGCCGCCCGCTTAATTCGCGCGGCACCGCTTACACCATCCACGTGTAATGTAAGCCGACGGCGATAAGTCGGCACGCGGCGAGTTCGGCTTAAAAATCTAGAAGAGGGGAGAGAAGACGTCGCGTCCCGATAAATATAAAATATCCCGCGATATTCTCTCGGCCGATTTAAAAAAAAAAAATTGCCTAATTCACGCGGAATTGCTCCGGAAAATTGACGCGACGCGCGCGCTTAATTCGCGAAGCGGAGTCGCGTCCATTTTTTTTTTCAAGTCGGCGCCAGGTAATAAAAATGTGTTTTCCCTCGTCGCGACGTTATTAACAACCGCGTGTTTTATTATCCCCCGTGTCTGCGTAGGCGCCATAGGATATTAGGATTTAACCCCGATATTATTATAATAGAAAATAATTAGGTGTATTAAAAGAGAAAAAAAGAATATGAATAAATTAAAAAACCAGCTTCGTTTATAAAACCAAAGCATGCTTTAATATTACAGTTTTCGATCTAATCATCTTTCGGTGTCATCGATGCTATTATTATAGAATAGAGTTTCTCGTTAATTTTCGCTCCCGCTGGAGCGATGGAAAATTTTTGCAAAACAAAAAGTTACAGATACCCCTTCCACAGCGCGAATCGTCCAATCGTCGCAAATTTGCGCGAACGCAGTTGCGCACAGACAATTCCGTCTATTATAACATAACGGGGCACGAGTATTCGTATAAAAGTGGGGGGATCAAAATTAACGGAGCTAAATTTAAAAAGACCCTAACCCTAATAGTATGTATATATGTTTATGTCAAAGGATTCTTGGAGGAAATATAATTACAGGTGCTCAAAGTGCGCTTATAGAACCGGAAGCTCGGTCAACATATTACAGTCTCGGACCCCCAAGTCACCCTGCCAACATTGAAACGCAACGCCCATGGTGTGAACACTAGGGCGGATTAATCCATCCGGTTGGTTGCCGCGGATCGGTAACCCAGTTTCGCGAGATCGTTATGTCCGAGTAAACTACATCTTTCATTAAGGTACAACAGCAACTACACCCCTAATTGAACGACTCTCATTCGACCGGCCAACCTGCCGATTAATTTAACGGCTCCTCGCATGTGCGTACACACGTGTACCCGAGATAGATTCGACTCTCGTCGATCGTCGGGAAAACTTTATCAACGAGCCCGTCATTAGACACGTAATTATCGTAAAATTTACCCAGCTGTTTGCATTCGATACTTGGGAATCTCTCTAAATGTTAAGATTACACTAGTTTATAAAAAAATATTTTTTTTATTATTTTAAGACAAGATGTTTCTTGTAGATTTTTGGATACTGAAAACGATGCTGCGAGCCAAAAAAGATTCTGATAAAATGTCATGTTTTGTTCATTATGTTAACCCCGCATTACGTTTATTTTCGATATACCTTACTTTTTAGTCATGTTATGAAAAATTTAAGGACTACTTTTCATATAGAGATGTCTGACGGGATCTCATTTGAGAAATAGTTCCCAGCTTTAATTTTTCATAACATGGCTAAAAAGTAAGACATCGAAATAAAAATAAGTGCATTTTATAGGGGATGAACAATACATTTGACATATTATCAGAATTTCCAGATAAATTTAACTTTCTTTACAAAAAATCTAAATTATTTCTAACATGCTGCGATAAAAATTGGCATCGTTTTCAGCATCGAAAAATCTATAAAAACCACCTTGCCCGGTTTAAAATAATTCTTGGCTGTAAACTAGTGTGCTATTATTCGCAAGCACGTGTTATTACTTTGATAATGCGTGTAATTTTTTTTTTCATTTCCTTTCAATAGGAATAACTTGTATCGAAAATTATGTTGAAACAATCTCAATACCTGCAATAAAATTTGCGCAATGCGAGAGAGCGAATCACTCTAATTTCACTTTGAAATATTAAATAAAAGTTTCGCGCGATTTGGCGTGAGAAATGTCGGGAGAGAGCCGCATTACATACGACGCGTAATATACACGAGCCGGAAAATGTTTCCGGAATTACTCCGCCGTGCCGCGAGTCGAACGAGCTTCGCCGGCGATTATTTTGATTACCGGTTGCCGCCGATTGTCGGATACCGGGCGCGCGCGTGCGCGCTCCGGTCATTCTGCGCAAAAATGGACGACGTGGGGCTGTCGGAATCCAAATAGGCTCGTTTAAATTCGAAATTTCTAGCGTTGCAACTCTCTCCTCCTCCTCCATTTCCCTCCCTTCCTCTCACCCCGCCTCTCCACCCTCGTTGCCTTTGCAATTTCGTAAAACGATGCATATGTATAAGCCGCGAAACGGTGGATTTAAATGCCGGGAAATATTTTTCTCCTCGCCCGTGTTGTAAAGCGTCGCCGGGCGTAAAACTAAATCATCGTTGACAAGGTTTCGCGGACGGTCGCGTCCTTTAATGAAGTCTGTTATTATCGAGCTCGGTTGCCGCGATGCAAATGTCTCGATTGTCGATTCAAAGAGGACGATGTTAAAAAAAATAAAAAAATTTTTTAAAAGTGCACCGAGATGTGTAAAAGACACGCGGACTACAGAAAGAATAATAATTATTATTTATCTCTCTCTCTCTTTCTCTCTCTCTGAGCGGCATTTGTGTGCGAGATAACCCGAGAGTTTTTCTTCTCTTCGGAAGAACGGCTTAAATCTATTTAAGATCCTTTTCTCTCCACTCCGCTCTCTCGTTGCAATCATAACGAGGTGTATTATTCTCCTAGAGATACGCATCCCCTCGAGGATTATTTACACAGAAAAAGAAACAACTCGCTCTTGATTCTCCGTCCACTCGAAAAATTCGTCGCGTTCGATTTGTTGAAACTTGAACGACGAAACGACTGAAAGATCATTAACGGCAAACCTTAAATAGTTGGCGGAAGCCAAGACAGACGCAATTACGAGTGCGGGTAGGATGAGACGCGATACCGAGTCGTTCTCGCTAATTTTCTGAGTTCGCGTGTCATACCGTAGGCGAACTGTCTGGAATTGTTTTAATTAAAGCAATGCCGTATCCGTCGTAAATTAATACAATGCGCTAATTGCCCCCGCTACGATACGATCCTGCAGATACAATTGGATACAATTCGCGGAACAATTCCTTTCATCTCGCTTCATATTTCCCCCTAATTCTGTTCGTCACCGTCGTCGCGAAACTTGGCGTCTACAAACTCTTTAATGCCATTCGAAGCCGCTGTTGCAAAAATAAAGCTGCATCTGCGTCGTTAAATTTGCCTCCAGAAGTGCAACGCGTCCCTTTAATTGCCGTATAAACGGTTACGTTACAATAAGAGTAGGACGCGATATAACACGTTACGTATTTCTGTGTGTAAAAATAAAAAGTACAAATAAAAATAAATCTTGGGAAAAAAGAGCAGCCTATATGTATCTTTGAAAATTTTCATTCTTATCGTATCGCTCTCGATATTCCACATCTCTATAAACTGCCGCATCGCGTGCAGATCGCTCGATCGTAAACGCTCGTGTAACGCGACCAAAGAGCGAGAACGTGAGGTGCGATGGATAAAATCGTATCGTTGTCATAACCGATCCGCGGATACCAATGGGTAATATTCTCCTCTTTTCGGGAGAGACGCGTATAACTCGGTAACGACCGTATCGTTTCCAACGTTTCCCCTTCATCAAGCGACACGGTGGTTCCCGATTTAACATATATATTACAACGTGTACGCGCATATATATATATACGAAGAAACGTATCTATAATCTACACCGCCGCCGACGTTTACCATACTTTTACGTTTATGTCCGACCATCTCTACGGGGGCAGAAACAGGAGGAAGGTAGTTTAGAGATAAAGGCAGCACGTAGGGTTAGCGGAGGGATAAATCCGTGTTGGGTGACGGCGCGCGCCGTGGGGCGTTTACGTGCGTCCGCGTTAAGGGTTAAGGCACGGCACGGAACGGAGCAAAGCGCGCCCGAGACCGACCGACCGACCCGTCGTCGTCGTCGTCTCGGCTTAGTGCGTGTAGCGCGACCATAAACAACGGTGCAACTTTCACGAGGACTTTACCGTACCCATTACCAGGCGCGCGGTTCATGAGCGAATGCGTCGCGCGCGACCCCGAACTTCGCGAGGTAATTGTTCATCTGGGCTCGTCAGAGTTGCGAGCTCTCGCGCGTTAACGGCGGGTTGTATCGGCGCACTTTCCTTTTAATCGATCGAGCCCTTAGACGGAGGAAAGGGAAGACGCAAAGGATGCATTCCATCGGAAAGTTCCGCCGCCTTTGATATCCGGTTGTATATCTCGACGCTTATATATGTATACCGCCGTCTGTCGAATTTCTCATCGATACATCCGATATTAGCCCGAATGGGATTCCCTATTCGGTCTTTGATGCCGAGCAGCATGCGCAAGTATACATATCGATAGTTTGCCTAAAACGCCCCGTGGTGTTGCGCGAAATCGCTTTTCATGAATCATCGCGTATCGCCGCGCCACTCGATCCCCGTATACATCAATTATGCACTTAAGAGGGATCCCCGCGGCGCGCGGCGAACAGATGTGCGGCGATCTCGAATCATCTCGTGCGCGATGTCGAACATTTATGCGTCGCGTGAGCCCGGTTCCCTTTTGTTCGCTCGCGCTCCCCAATTTCGACGGGAGAGAGAGAGAGGAAATATCAACGCAAAAGGGTATTTTAATTCGTCCGTTTGTCGTAAAAAGAGACTTTATTTTATAAAGACGAGAAATGCTAATGAAACGTCGAGGATGCAGGGGTCGATGGGTATTCGTCGTTTTTGGCGAAGAAAGAGAGAGAGAGAGAGAGCAAAGTTAATTCTCATAGAGGTTGTTAAAACCAGGGTTTGACTAAGTGGGCCCAACCCAATAAAACCCGGTGGGTTTTATTGGGTTAAACCCACTTTAAAAAACTTACTTAAAAACCCATTTATAAAACTCATCCAAAAATGCTAAAAATTTAATAATATTATAAATGAAGTATTTAATATTAATTAATTTTTATTTAATTTTTCTTATTTATTAATGTAATAGAAGGTCTATTACATTAATAAATAAAAAAAATTAAATAAAAATTAATTCATAATAAGGAATTGTGCCAATTAAATAGCCAATTTTCTTAATCATTAGCGAATTATAAAAAATTAAATTTAAAAAATTTAAAAACCCAACAAAATCCCAAAAAACTCAATAAAACCCAAAAAACCTAATAAACCCCAAAAAACCCGGTTTTAAAAAAAACCCACTGGGCTGGGCTTTTTAAAAAAAACCCGGGTTTTTTCAAACCCTGGTTAAAACGCATTACGCGCGCGAGACGCAGGGCGTCGTCGTCTTAATCGCTTAATTGAACGTAACTGCGCGATGCTTGTAAAATAATACGCCGCGCCGCGACGTTTAGAGTGACGGCGAGGAGATGTGCCGTCACGTTGCAGCCACCAATGTTATTAAGGAGACGCGATATTGAAGTAGATCTAAATATGGTATATATACAGTGTGTATCTCTCGAATACCGCGTGCGATATTTCGGAAATACGAGACGATGAAACGCAAATTTTACTATTCCGTTTGAAGCGAGAGAAAGAGAGAGAGAAGATGCGGAAGGGGATGAGGAAGAAATTTTCTCAGACCGTAAATTCAATAAAATGTATTATGAAGATAACTTATATCCCTCGTTTGATTTCAACTAGACTTCTCACACTTTAACGGAACTTTAATTCGAGGCTTAGAAAGATATTTAATGTCGAGTATGAAAAAGTTGCGAGCGCGCGGATGGTGTGTCGAATCCAAATTTTCGGGGGGGGGAAAGGGGGAGTCGTTCCCTTTTCCCCCTTCCTTAAAGTTGGTCGAAGAATGCGCGCGCGGATGGAAGAAGACGTGCGAACAAAGTTGGGACATTTTATACGCGAAAAGAGGATCTAGATAGTTGGTGCATCCGGAGATACTTAGCGAGGACGAACAAACTAGCGACGTCGTATAAAACACGAGCGAAAATAACTGGCTCGGTCGGGGAGGGGGGGGGGGAGGGGGGGAGAGACGCGGTCGGAATATAATATGTATAATATAATGTACTTGGCGGATTTATACATCTCTTCATGAAAGTAAAAGTTGCCTCGTTAACCCGATTGCGGCACTTTGGCCGCTCCCCGATTATACTCCCCTTTTACGGCTGACAATTAAAATCAAATGACCGGGCCGCAAAATGCGGACGAGCGATCGGTGCCGCGAAAACTAGCGGTATATCGTTCATTTATTTAACGCTACTCACGTGTTAGAGTTGTTTGGATAATAATGCCTCACATTTTTTTCCTGAGAAACTATTTATTCAACAGATTTGAAATTTACACACAATATACATATGGATATATGTTTCCTCTTTGCATGTATTATGTTTTAACGTAATCTCCATCAATTTCTATATTAATATAAAGGCAAACAAACTTGTATCGTGCTGGCGTAATGCTATAAAAGTTGATGGAGATTATGTTCAAAAATAATACGTGTATAAAGGGGAAACATCCATGTATATTGTATGTAAATGTCAAATCTATCGAATAGTTTCTGAGAAAAAAAATGTGGGGCACATTATTTTCTGAACAACCCTAATATAATAGAGCGAAGGAATAAATAACGCACGTATCGAAACTTGGTTAACGCCACGATAATAATAATGTTGAAATCTAGGATAGACTTTCGTTTCTCTCGCAAAGACATGGAAAGACGAGAGAAATACGACTAGTAACGAGACGTAATAAAAATATGAGAGAACAATATTTTATGCCCTTGGCAAACTTGGCGTGTGTAATAACCCCGGAAACTGGGAAGGGGGTGGCGGAACGTTCCCGACATCATGTACGTCTCTTTCACGAGCGGGACTAAATGTGTCGTTTCGCGATTTCGAGGTATAGAATCGCCCCGGTTGTATTCTCGCCAGCTCGCGCAATTTCCGCTCGCGATAGAATCCCGATGTAACCTCGCGTCTCTCGAGTACCGAGGGTCTCGATGCACTCGCGCGCGAGCGCGCGCGTGCACATAACGGCGCGATTTTTCGATCTGACGAACGCTCGCGGGGGTTAACCCTCCCCCGAGAGGGAGAGGGGAAGGGGAACGGGGCGCGTTA
Organism: Prenolepis imparis; assembly: GCF_030444845.1. NCBI lineage: Eukaryota > Metazoa > Arthropoda > Insecta > Hymenoptera > Formicidae > Prenolepis > Prenolepis imparis. The sequence continues at coordinate 5,985,225 of NW_028141173.1, forward strand.
CGTCTCGAAACTATCGCGCGGGGATCACAGTTCGCCGCAGCCAACCCCCACCAACCCCCCTGCCCCTTCCCTACGTCCCCGTTGGGTATCGTAATTTCGTCGATAGTAACAACGGTAACAACGACGCCGCCACCGCCAACAGCGCGCCGTTAACCCTTCTCCGCCCCGTCCTTCCTCTTCCAACCCTTCTTCCCTCCTGCCCTCTCCCACCCCCGGAATCCGGTTTTTCACTACCGTCCTCGTCCACCCTCCGCTCTCCTCGCGCCGGTTTATGCGCCATCGCGGTCGCGGCGGCTTTCAGCCCAGCCGATTCGACGACCGAACAAACAGAACATACCGAAATGTCCGTCGACGAACGTGCGCCGGTTATATTTACTTGGCCCGGATGGAAACGGTATTAATGGGCAACGAGTTAATTAATAAATGAGTTCCATATCCGAGCGCCTGTGAGAAATATCCGTTTTCCAGGAGTTACGAAATTACCAAATTTGACACATATTCGCGAGGAGTATCGTTATTTTTTTTCCGAATAAGGTGAACAAATACATCCCGCGAGTATTATTCATTTTTCGAATATAATGTAAAGAGAAGCTTTCAACAATTACACGGAATTAAGGAGAACCTTAAATCGAATCGAATTAAAGAGAATTAAGAAAAGCGCCGCGGGATTAATATCCATCTGTAAAAGGTAGAGAATTTTCTCTTAGAATTTACCCTGAAAATCATGGTAATCGTGGAACTATATGGTATGGAAAGAATTTTATGAGAATTTCTCTGATTAATATCTATCACAATAAAATATAAACATGTTTGATTAATTTTACTAAACTGCATATAGTAAAAAATTAATCAAATATATTTTATTATGATGGATATTATTATTCTAAATCTTTTCGGGATAAATTCTAAGAGAAAATTTTCTCCCTGTGTACATACATGTATCATCGTCTCATCAGAGTACGATGAACGCGATTTCGGGAGGATTCGCGCAGATTTACCCGGGTATCGCATCGCGCGGACATCGGGCAATATGCGGCCTGTATCTGATCGGGTGCGGAGGAAATATACGGTGGTGAAAAATTGGCGGCGCGGTTAAAGGTCCGCAGGAGGCGGTTAAGCGCGGTATTACGCGTCCCTTGCATGCGCGCCCTTTTCTCTTCCACGGGGGCGGTTAGGTTGGCGATGCGACTTCATATTTTTCACGCTGCGAGCGTATATGGAAATAGAAGCAGAAATGAACGCGAGCGTGACAGTCGTTCCCGGGATCTCCTCCGATGTCGTTTGCATTTCTCATAAGCGCGACCCTGTTTTTTTTCTTTTCGTCTCGCGATTATATATATGCATTTTTTCTTTTTGGTTTTATATCGACCCCTCTTACGCGAGTCGGTGGCTCGCGAAAAGGGATGGTGGAGAGAGAAAGAGAGAGATATTTACGCGGACATATTCTGGCTGCGGGTTCCTAAAAGCGTTAGCAACGCTGTTATACGTAAAGCCGTAAGATTAGAGCGCGAAAGCTACGTATAAAAGCAGCTTGTGAGAGGCTATATTAGATGATGATATGTGCGGTCCTCGTATTAGCATTACATAAGATACAAAAAGAAAAAAAAAAGAGAAAAAAGACAATTTATTTGACATTTCTTTAAGGGTATATGCACGAATAATTATATCTCGGGTATCTTTGTAAAAATAATTAGGTTCGTCACTTTGTCGCGACAAAAAATAAGGCTTAAACGCATCTGTCGTAGCTATATCTTTCAAATGTGTGCGATGTCAACAGAGAGTTATAGAATAATGCTTCGTTTAACAAGACAAACGACAAGATACACGAATGAATGCAGATTAATTGCAACGAGAGAAAGAGAGAGAGAGAGGGAAAGTCTCCCAAGGATCGTAACAAAAATTACACGGAACACTGAGTAGTATATGAAGTAAAGAGCGCTACGGAGAGATAGTCGGTAAAAGAGACTGGAAACAAACAGTCAAGATAAATAAGAGGAAAGATTAAGAGTAAGTCTAGGCGACGTCGGGGAGAAGAGACCGGGATATGCAACTCTTTAATATTTGCATACTGCATCCTCGCGAGGGAGGAATTTAAGAGGGGATGAAGGTTCCTTTTCGATTCAACCCGAGAACGCGATCTCTCCGTATCTCTCTCTCCCTCTCTTTCGGTTAAATGAAATTATTATTATTATTATTATCTTCATTATCATTAAAAGCGTATCAAGCGGAAGTGTCTCCTTCTCGAGGAGACTGACTGTATTTGCACGCGCACACACGAATACACATGTTTGTGTATTTGTGGCAAGATCGAGCTACGAGATGTCGACGCGCATATAATTCTCCCGGGGCGCCATTAAATTGTATTAATCCACTTCCATCACGAAATTGAAGTTTATACCGCAGGTAAACGTACATATCCGTCGCGAGAGACGCGAAGGGGGTCCCCGGTCCCCCGTGTCGTTATCGATCTCGCGATAAATTCCTTTTTTTTCTCTCGCTCGTCGATATCTCGCGCGAGGATCGCGCAATTCCCCTCCTTTCATCATGTGTTAGCCCGAAGGGACAGCGCGACGAACAAAGTCAATCGTGAAGGATGTTGTTCAAGTATATATATCAATCCTCCGATACTGATATCAGGTATTTTAATCACCGATTCTTTATATTTTGTGCTAGGGGATCGATTACGTCAAAGACATTCAGAATCTCCTGCGGGTGATAATCCCGCGAAATGCTTTGCATATCTTAAAAATATAAAGATATATTTATTTATTTTGTTCTAAATTTGCAGAGCAATATTAGATGACTATACACAGAGAGAATTTTCTCTTAGATATGGAAATAATTTTAAAAATGTTTGATTAATTTTACCATACTTTTAGACTATACTTTTAGTAAAATTAATCAAACATATTTTATGTTTTATTGTCATAGATATTATTTTTTATTATAATAAATATTAATCCGAGAAATTCTTTCCGTACCTATTGTCCCATGATCACCATGATTTTCAGGGTAAATTGTAAAAGAAAATTCTCTCTGAGTATATTCGCACTTTTTGTAAAAGTATAGAGTCGATACTTGATCAACGACAGAGACAAGTTAAACATTCGTGAAAGGCGATGCATTAACGGTGCGTAATTGGTTCATACGGCACTGCCCTTTGGTACTAGGCTCGGGGTTACCTTCGTTCGAGCTTCATTCGCGCTTTCCGACAATACCCGTTTATTTATCCCATATCGCGAAATGAGTTTCGGAATGAGTGGCACAGGAGCGTGTGTTTGCGCGAGAGAGGGTGCAACGAGAACGGAATTAGACGAGGATAGGTGCGAGTTCTCGGAAATGCATATCTCGTACGCGCCGCAATCGTTTCGCAAATTGAAGAACGTTGCGGGGGGAAAAAAAAAAAAAAAAAAAAAAAACCGGAAACCAGGATAATGTTCGGTGGCGTGGGAAGTAAAAGCGACAGCATACTTTCTGCCCGTTGTGCTGTCATCTATTTTTTTCACGCCTTTTACATCCGTAAACCGAGTTGTACTCTCTTTCGAATCGCGCGTTGTATCTCTCTCTCTCTCTCTCTCTCTCTTTCTCTCTCTTTTTCATAAAGCTTATATATGTTTATGCGTGCAAATTAAGAGAGGAGACGAGACATTCGCAAACTCGTGCGCGCATAAAATCCGCGCTCGTTGCCCAGAAATAATTTCATACGCTTTGGCTTTTACGAAATTTTAAAGGGATTCCGACGACTCTGCCATTTTGTCCTCGACGAGGACGGAAAGATGTACGAAGCTGCAAACGGATTTTTTAAACCATCATTTTAAATTCAATAAGAGAATAGGACATCTGCAAAATTGCAAAACGGTCTTTTGCATTATTCGGCGCATTTATGCATATATAAAACTACCGTCAATTTTATATCGTAATTCAGTTTTTCAAACAGATATATCCGCGAATCGGATATCGGATATAATCGTACTTTTAAATTTTTTTCCAAGACTCCACAGATCCTAAAGCATATTTTATCGCTTCTTTAAACCATCTCAAACACTTGAGTATTCAACGGTTACACTCTCCGCAAACTCGAATGCATAAGTCACTCGGGCCTGCTTAAAAATTCAGAAACTCAGCACTTTAGTTATTACCAATAGAACGTCATTCTCGTCGCGGCGGAATAAATGTATGACTACTTTCAAACGGCTAGTGCGGCAAGAATCAGTAATATCCTCGAACGCGCGGGCCCAGCCCTTCTCCACCCAAAGTATATCTCTCCTATTTCATAACTTTCCTAATTTCGCGAACGGAGAGGAGCGAGAAGGGAAAATAGCGTAGACTAAAAAAAAACTTTGCACCATTATCGGCGAATAAGATTAAGCGAATATTGACGCGACAATCAAGGTCGGAAAAAAATTCTCTTCCTATCAAACGAATGAAATATTCCCAAAGTTTGTAAAATGAGCGAAGCAGGTACAATTGAGCGCGCAACTTGCAAGTTTATCGCTTTATATAGAATTTATCGCGGAAATCTAGACGAGATACTTATGTCAGGCAACGGTTAAAATGATAAGTGTCGGACTTCCCCCCTTCTCTGGTACAACAATTTCCGATGGCTACCTTCCAGATAGCGGCTCAACGTGCGCGTTATCGTCAACCGTGCACCAGCCCGCTCATAATAGCGGCCGCAAATAGGCCATCGACGTTGCGAACAACAAAAGCAAAACAGCGCGTCGCGCGATGGTTAAGCAGCCCCGGCGGATATCCGAAACGCCGCGCATTCCCGACGCGGATCGTCGACGATTAATCGAATCGATCGAGCAGCGCGCAGCGCGACCAACACGTCTCGTTCATGCTTCTCCCTCTATCTCTATCTCCCTTTCGTAGGCTAACGAGACGAACGGTTTCGACAAAGGCCCCGATTCATGCGTCAGCGCACGAGGCGTCGGGCTCGACGCAAAACCAACAGCGTTACAAAACATACTCTGCAATATAACACACACTTACCCCCGATCCATCCGAGATAGAACAATAACACGCTGGTCAGACTGATCCCTCGGGTCCAATCCATGACGATCCAGGCTGATTTCTTGTCGTCTCCGAGTCGCGGAGTCGTCCGACTCTGAAGGAAGAGAAGAGACGAGAGTTAGCGGGACGCAGACAACGTGGCTCACACACACACACACACGAGGGGGGAAGGAAAGGTGTGTGGGGGGGCCGATCGAAGATCAACCGCACTGTAACTCCGTGTTTCTCCGATCGCGCACAATCCACCCTCTCTTACGAACGAGAGAATGCGTGATGAGATTCACATAAAAAATTCACTCGCCAATGTATAATTTCGTGATTTGTCTTTCCCCTTTCTTTCCTGCCTCCTTCTCTCGCCGAGAGATCCGCGCGCACCAAAGTTTCTCGCCGACTGAGAGCACTCTTTCGAGGGGGACCACGGCGCACTCACTGTTACAACCCTCTCACGACGACGACGACGAGTCACGGCGACGCTGACGGGGCACAACACGCGTCCCGATCGTGCGGCGAGCACGCGTCGCGCGGAAATAGCGGGTGGCACAGCGGCGAGAAGGCATTCGAGGGGGAGCGAAGAGGAAGAGAGAGCGCGCTACTCCCTGTCCTGTGCCCTACGGTGATCGCGTGTGCGGAGTAGTGGCGGCTCGGCGGCCCATGGGCTTTTGAAGGGGAGCGGGACGCCGTTCCCTTCCTCCCACGCAGGGGCATCGCCGCTGGGTAACCCTCCTCCCTTCCCCCTCTTTTTCTCTCTCTCGGTCGTTCGCACGCGCGCGCCCGAGAGTGCCCGATGTCGGGGCAGCGCGCGACCGAGATAGGGGCACCCCGGCCCCGAACAAGCCCGAACGGAAGGGAGTGAGAGGGAGTGAGAAGGGGGGAAGGGAGGAGATTTCCGCGAGCGCCTGTGCGGGAGCCGCACTCTACGCAACAACGTAAGGCAAACTACGAGTGCAGGGTGCGGATAGGAATGCTCGCTGCTTTCAAAGTACCCCCCGAATACTTTGCTTTCGACGCTGACTAGTTTTGGCAGAGATGCCTCACTTTCGATATTGCGAGTGCGAGCTATAGATAGCAGGCGCAGGGCGGAATAGAAAGCATCTCTCGAGATATGAGACGAGTATATAATCTTGAAAAAATAATATACGATAATAATGTGCCTCACGAGAACGATAATTTCGAATAATTTGGGGGGTGGTAAATATAAACGCGTCAATTATTCGCGCGAATTGAATTTCGTTTTATTAATTTTTTTTCTTGCATTTGACGTTTTCTTGTCAAGAGAAATTGTTACAAATAAGATATCGATACTTTCGGAGGAAGATGGCCTCGGATATCTTGTAGCGCGCGATATCGAATGACTGACTGAAAGTATCGGTATTCTATTAAGAGTTCTAAGCGCCCCTACGCCGAGTGAGTAAAAGCATACACACATCCGCAGTTAAAGTTAAGTATTCCTTCAGTCGTGGGAAACGAGTAGGATACATCGACTCGGTTCTTCGCTCGAGGGATAGGCTGCTATCTGTACCGTTTCGATTTTACTGGCGCGGATATAGGGCCCGAAAAGTTAGCCCCCCAACCCCTTGCTACACTCTTCTCAGTATCACTTAAACTCCGGTTAAACTCTTTCGTAATGCGGTCTACATTCGAGCGAATTCGATATAAATGCGCCGAGTTGTATGAAACGTTTTTCTTTCAAACTTTAAGTTATGCGCTACGAAGTCAAATACATATATACGCGCGAGGCACTATATATATATATATATATATATATATATATATATATATATATATTAGGGTGGTCCTTATATGGGTTTTGTCAGAATTTTAATGTTGGATAGTCGTAAATCGGCTTTAAATGTGAAAAAAAAAAATCTCTAATTTTTTCAGATTTTTATTTTGAGCTCTGAGTCTCCCTGTTGGCACGTAATTTTCTTTTTCATTTAAAAAATATTTATTTAAGTTAGTTCTAGTCTAAAATAGCGACATTTTATGAAATACGTTTCATTGCCGTGAAAATAGTAAAACATCGTATATGAGGTATTTCACTCGAATTGTGTGTGTTATACTACACACAAATCGAGTGAAAAAATTTAAATTATTATTTTACGGAGTAATCAATATATCGATTAATTTATTATTTTCCATTGATTTTTTTTTGTTGAAGATATAATTTTTTTTTTGTATTCTTTTTTAATACAGCTTATTTTCTTGTATTATTTAAATAACATATAAATGAATAAATAAATGAATTGATATAAGAATATAAGATAACACACAACTCGAGTGAAATACCCCGTATACAATTTCATGCTATACCTCACGGCAGCGAAACTATTTAAATCAGGTTTGTTGATTCTATTTTTAATCTAAAAATTACTTAAATTGGTATTTTTTTAAATGGAAAAAATCTACGTGCAAACAGGGAGACTCAGGGCTGAAAATAAAAATCTGAAAAAATTAGAGAATCATTTTTTCTACATTTGGAGCTGATTTATGACCATCCAACATGATCTTCCATTTAACGACCACCCTAATATATATATATATATATACATATATATATATATATAGCGATACATTGCGAAATCTTGTCTGCGAGGCATCAAGATTGCCTCGCGCGTTTCGAAGTGCATTATAGAGGGATCTATCAAAGACGATACGTTACAGCCGAGTTGAGAATATGGCGTCTCGCGCGTATAGAGCTGCGATAAGAATTTTTTTGATTGCAGCGAGTAAAAGGATCACAAAACCTTTGAGAAATAAGAGCTGGAAATGTTTCAGTTACTTCCTCCACCTCGTGTTAAATGATTTCGTGTTCAAGGGACGCTTATATCGAATTCCATCTAGCATGTACGGCGTCAGGTTGCACCTGAAGGCGTAGTAAACCGAATGAGAACGGCAAGGGATGTAATCGTAGAGAAGGGCCGAGGCCTGTGTGCGTGCATATGTATGTATATTGTGTGCGCGTGCGCCGCCGAGTAAAATACGAGGGATACGTAATGAGAATTTCTAATATCAAAAATCAAAGACGGGTATCGCCAGGAAAAATGCACTCGCTCGATCAATACCGCACTTTTCGCTCTTCCGCGAGCGAAACGACTAGGCAAACAGATAGCTGTATGTGGAGCATGAAAAGCAATGTTGTGTTTGCGGACGTCAGGTACAACTGCGAACTATCCTGTGACGGATTTATAGTAGGTATACGCGGGGCCCGCCACTTTTCCACAAGATCCTCTTATTGACCTGTCAAAATATTGAGATCCTAGTCCACGAGGGTTCTTAAACGTTGAAACGCCCGCCAGAGATGCAATTAATTCGCAAATACTATCCCGATATGTAAAATATCCGCGATAAATATATATTACTGGTAATAATAATAATAATAATAATAATAATCGCTAGTCTGTTTTCAATAACCCCCATTACAATATCTGCGTATAATTAATCGCGATTGATTGCAATTTCAAAAAAATTAAATTAACTCGTACACTTTTTTTTCCTACATTTATCCTCTTCAAGAGTCGGTTAATTCGAAACAATCCGGCGCGATTCTTACATCTCGTACTGTGCGCGCGAGGGGGAAATCAAAGAGGGAGAAAAAAAAAAGAAAAGAAATAATTACTCACTGGCACACTTTTCTCCGCGGGCTCCCCCTCTCACCCCTAGTTCCTTCTTTCTCCTCGCCTTTATTTCGGAAGCACGAAGCCCTTGAGCTCGGAGCATCGCGCGTATCCGTAAATCCGCCGGCGGCGGAACCCTCCGAAGTAATCAGAGAGCCGCAGTATTCGCCCGCGTCACCCTGTCTTGCCGCGGCTCTCCACCCCCGCTCGATCCCATCCCTCTCCCCTCCCCATCCTTGTCTTCGCGTCCGACACGTCCGTCCTGGTTTCCCTGCCGCCGCCGTCGCGGGTCAACACGCAAACCCGTGCGGTGCAACGCCGCGCGATCCCGCGAGCTTCCGTTTACACGCGGAGCCGCGCGAGCGAGCTCTCGCTCTCTCGTTTATATAAGGGCCGGAGCCGAAATCCCGGCGTTTCCGCGCGCGCGGATTCGAAACGAACGGGGTAAGCATACGAGGGACGCCGGAGTCGTTTGTCTCCTTCTCGGTTTGTGGGACACATGTATGCGCGCGCACACACACGTATTGTATACGGAGTATCAGATTAAGGGCCGCGTCCACCCGCGCGCCGAGAGACTAACGACGGGACTAGCGATGCGACAGGGAGATAGACGCCCCAACGTTGGCCCGATACCATTGTCGCGGTCTATCGTGACTAGCCGCGTCGCCAGTCAACACCGACAGAGAGGACGTCACGCCGGTGATTCCCCTTTGCGCCGTCGGAGCCGCAATCCGCGCGGGACGGCGTCGACGTGTAACGCGGCGGTAATGAAATTACTCGATACTCTCCTCTCCGCACCACAACGCGAGGCGCAATCGGACGGAGCATTATCCGTTCTGCCTAGTTATCGTACGCCGTATGATAATAGACGCAGACATGTAGGCCGAATTCTAATTTCGCGGTCTGAACGACGAGGGTGCGTTATAAGAAGCTCTGGGTGGAGGAAAGGGCTTTCTTATCTCGCTCGTGTCATCGGCGCCGATAAGACTGTAATTTCGCGATATCGCCCCGGCGCAGAACTCCGATGTATACATATCGAGCTGAATTAAAAGTACATACACGCTCGGCGAATTTTCTTCAATTACAGGGGCGCTAGTATATATATATATATAAGGTTCGCGCTTATAGTCCGGACCGTAATTTCGACGCCGGCGACGGCGCAATTGACGTATCGGAGTGTCGATACCGCGAGAGTGTAACAAAGTTATTTGATACTCGGCACGAGACACAAACATTAAGGGAGCCGCAACAATCGCGGCTACGGTGTTTGCGCAGTGGTGTACAAGGATGCAGCCTTGCGGGACGTAATTCTCCAAGACGTTGATGACGTCGCGAGCATGATGAAATTACGTAGTAGTTAGCCCGAATCAAATTGACGTGGTGGTATATGGTCGTATGACCAATAAAGACTAAAGTACGTCCCTTTGGGACGTTATAATTATCAATTTCAACTCTTAATTTAGTCGACAGATCGCGCGAAATAAATAAATAAATTAAGTATGACGAATTTTGCGCGAGCCAACTGCTGATAGCGCACGAATGGATCTTTCTCTCTCTCCCTTTCGCGGAACCGTAATTTCAAGTGATTTGCGCGACACATCCGCTAACTCGATTGCGTTCGCCGGAATGAAACTGCCAGGTCAGTTGAGTCAGAGACAAACAGATGAAGCGCTAAAAATCCGCTCGGCCGCCCGGGCTTCGTCGTGCGCGACGACGAATATGGAAATTTCAGGATTTCAGGGACTCGGAGAGACCGCTAACGAGCGCGCTAACCGTGCACGCTTCAGAGTAACGCTGCAGAGTGTATACATATATGCGCGGGGGGATATACACGCAGGTATATACACACGTATATGTATATACACGCGTCTACCCGCCCATGGCGACGACGGACGGATGGGTTAATCCTATCTAGCGTAATAGTACGGGTCAACGACATCTTTGCAACGAGCAAACTTAGCTGGCCCAACAAGCCATACATCAAATTGCAGCGCGCTCTCTCTCTTTCTCTCTTACTCCTACTCCCTCGAGAAGATGGCTTTTCACGGGGACGACCGGAACGTCGACAGGACGTGGTAAAAACGTGGCCGGAAGTCTACGCCGCGACGAAGAACAAAGCGACGGAAAATGTCGCGCGAAAAGGAGCGCTAGTTGTCGCGCGGTACCAACATTCGTCCTTGAACGTGCCAAGTTTTTCCGCCGAAAGCACCCGCGTCTGCCGCCCCGGAATTACGTCCGGGAATATATCAGCCGTTTATCTTGAAGATGGCGGCGAGTTGGAGAGAGAGGGAGGGAGAGACGAGTCTCGAGGAGCGAGTCGCGACCAAGAACTTTGAATACGAAATTCAGCCTCCGTCTTCGTATCTGAAGCTAAACGCGACCGCGTTGTCGGCTCAAGATAAGCGCGGTCGTCATATTAGACGAGCAAAATTCGGTATTATAACGATGCCGGCAGTTATTAGCGTCGATTTATACGCGTCATTACGTCGGTTAACTCTCTTCGATTCATTTCAGAGAACATGGTGACACTTGTTGAAAATTAAATGTTCATTTTCAAACACGCTTGAAAACACATGTACGTCAGATATTTAAAATGTGTCAGCTGTGAAAGAGACGAGTCGAGAAAAGCTCGCGAAAATTTGTACATCTTGTCTCTCTCCTCCTCTTTGTGTTCCGACACATTTAATAGAAAAAAAAAAAAAAAAAGACGAAGCTTGAAAACGGTACGAAGACGTATATCCAAAAAATTCTCCAGAGCTTCTACATTTGTCTTGCGTGTTTATACACGCTGCTGTTAATTAGAACGCGAAAGGCAAAATGGCAAATCCCCGCGTTGAATTCGCCTTGGGCGAAAATATTCCGCAAGCAGGAGCTGCAAAAGCTGCATACGGAAATAATATTTTAGATATTTACCGGGGACGACCTGAATTCTTGTTCGATAGAACGGGACTCCGCATATCGTTTCGCAGTTGTTGCTACCGCAGCTTCCTCTTCTTCCCTCTCCTCTCCATCCTCATTCTCGAAATCTCCAGCGACTAACGCTGGATGTGACATATTTGCGTACATTTACGAAGCATCGGGTAGATAATACACGACCCGGTCGGTTTACATTCCCCGCTATACTCTCGTTCTCCAGCAATACTCGAAACCCGACCGGAAGTCTCACGATATGTTTCAAAGACGCGTTTGGCGTTCACGGCCTTCCAAAACTTGGAACGTCCTTTATAAAAGTTCAAAGGTCGCAGGTCATAACCCTTATTCATGAAAAAGCAGCGCGCCATTGTTACTACCCCGTTCTCGTAAAGCACGCACCGAACTTGCCAAGTACTCGCTCGCGCGAGTGCGAGCGCGAATACATAAAATTCGTTTTAACGCAAATAATAAGCCGGGAAAAGGGCCTCGCGAGAAAACTTGCCGCTGCTTTCTCTTCTCTTCTTTTCCTTCTTCTTTTTTTTCTTTCTTTTTTTCTTTCCTTTACGTCGGAATCGCGAAGCGCGCGCGAGAGGCGCTTTGTTTCCGCAGGAAATTAAGACCGCGATTTAAATGTAACTTCAAAGTAATATGTCATACACTTGTTCCTCTCTTAATATCAAGAATTGTGGCGCTCCGCGCTACAACGATTCCGCCCCACCCGGGTGACCCGTTTCTCGAGATGTAAAAAGAAGAGGGTGCGAGTAAGTTGGAGTAAGCTAAAAATAATCATTACCAGAGACCGGCGGTTATATACATTCGCGTAACTCGGCGTCCTTATTTACACACTTGTTAATTAGTTGTCGCGACAAACCATGGAGCGGAACTCGCGTGTATATATACGTGTACATTTACGTCGCTAATCTGCTCGCGATATATCCATACGATACGATTATCCTTGGAGCGAAAATAATTTTACGCACAAGTATATAGATGAATATTATATACGTACATGAGAGATACACGGCTTTCGCATCATCGTGTCATCGGGAATTGCACGAGTGTATCACCTCTTCTCCTCTCTCTCTCTCTCTCTCTCGTCCTGCCTCTCTTATAAACATCCTTAAAGCGTTACGCGATCGATCACGAATAAGTGATTGATCTGACCTGGGATCGGTCGGGCGGATAAAATCCGGGATAAGTAATACTTTAAAGCGCCCGGTGAAGGGTTGCTTGTTGGAAGGGGATCGCGCGCGAAATGAAAAATATTCGCCGACGATTGCAGACGTGACGCGTCGGTATGCCGCGATATCTCGCGGAAAGCGAAGGGAGAAAAAACGCGGAAAGAGACGCGGAATCTTGATGCGTCGTGATACGAGCGCGAGCGTTATGTAAATATAATCCCATCGGAGATGAGGAACGATAAGAACAACCCTCTCTATCTCTCTCTTATCGGTATATGCATACACTCTTATCATTACGCGCGTGTAATTATAACAGCGCGCCTCGGCCACTTTTCGTGCGCCATTATTTGACTGCGCGCTATCGGAGCTCGTTCACAGAAGCGGTACACGCGAAAATGGAGTTAACGGGGCTGCTATACCTGTAATATACACGGAAGCACACATATACACGTACAAGTGCAAGAGAGGGGAGGTCACACGTGCGTGCAATGTTGGCACGATGAGGTGAAACGAGCGCTGAGTCAAGATCGCTCGCGGAGTAGCTCTTGCATTTATGTGTTTCTTTCTTCTTTTATTTCTGTGACATTACGCGGCACAATTCTTTCCCTTTGCTTCTCCGCGTGTCCCTGTTATTGCCCTTTTTAATCCGGATTGAATAATTGAAAGGTAATAAATATAATAGCGCGGAATGGGGTGTTTGAAAGAAATTCCGCGCTGTTATTTAAATGAAGATTATCGCGTAACAGTATGGATCTGGTACACTGGCGGGAAGAGCATTTAGCCGTTTCGTGATAAATTACAGTGTAATTACAGGTGGGGAGGAAAAAAAATGACGCGTTTTAATTTCAAACCCCGACGCGCAACATGAAATTGAAAAATCCTAGTCTATCGATCGAGAGAGTAAACATTTTGGAATACGTACACATATATATATATATATATATATATATATATATATATCCCAAACACACTTTTATGCCGTGATACTTGCAGTCGACGCGCGTTGGGTAAACTTATTTTACGGAAAATTATAAAAAAATTGTAAAAGAAAAGAGACACATACGCGCGGCAATTCGATTTCGAGTCGGCGATACGCTAGCGAGCTGCCGCGAAAAGCGTCCCTAACGTGCAAATAAAGAATATCGCAAATATTTTCCCTCCGTCATATTTATAGCGGGAGAGTATATGGTAAATTTGATTTCCTCGCCCGATGCCGAGAGAGAACTCGATCAAGGTCCACCGGTCGTTTCTCTCCTTCCCGGCAAAAGAACCGACATGAGACGACTCTCGAACCGGGTGTATCCCCGGAGGGAAGCGACGTCGACGACGACGACGAACGAGCGATATCCGGGTCAATGAATCGCGCTCGCGAATTTGTACATTTCGCGAGTATCGCAATCGATACAATGTATATACACGAGGAGTCGCATCCAATTAGCTTTGACAAACCTTATGCCGAGTTTATCGTTACAAAGTGATACGGCATGCCTGCTTTGTGCACGCCCAAGTTCGGCAGGCAGGCAGGCAGGCAGTGCAGCGGACGCCGCGACGCCCCGGGGTAGCTGTAGCGTAGTAAAGACGCACCCCGTAAACTCGCGAGTGCGCGCACGCGCACGCGCGCTCACGCGAGCGCGAGTGTGCAGCGGCAGGAAGCAGAGCGCTCGCGGGATGCTGCGATCCGCCCGGCAGCTATTACGAGAACGTTGCATCCGATGCGGCAAGTCGATGCGTTGTATCCAGCGAGATTCGCTGACGTTAACCCTTTCACTGGGATTTCAATTGGAATCTATCCGTCTGTGTTATATCTCACGTGACCTAATGGCATCTTTAATCTCAATCCTCTCTCCCTCTTTTATACCTCGTAATTTTATAGAGTATTTTTATAGAGATTTTATACAGATTGCGATATGGCCGTCTCTTGTTTAAAAGTTATTTTATATTAAAAAATATGTATATAATATTCTAGATGGAAAATATATACAGAAGGGCCCAAATTTACCGGATCACCTAACGGGAGATTCCTTGGGTTATTTGGAGATGATTTTTCTTCAACGAAAATGTCAAAGAAGGTCATCATATATCTTTGTAACTATAAGTCTTAAATTAAAATTCTATTAATTTTATTCCCACAAGGCTTAGTTTGCGAAAAACTCTTTATTTTCAATATCCTATCGCTCGAAAATTGTTGGTGCCTCGACATTTTCACGGAGGAAACACCGTTTCCAAATAATGCCAAGAATCTGCAATTAACAGGTGATCCGGTGATAAGTCGGAGACCACCCGGTACATATATTTTATATAAATAATTAAATATAATTTAATTCCTCACTCGAATATTCAATTTATTTACCGTCTAGAATATACATGTATATGTATATGTTCTAGACAGAAAATAAATCGAATATTCGAGTGAGGAATTAAATTATATATTTAATTATTTAAAAACAAGAATATATATTAATAACTCGGGCACAAGTAATCCAGATTATTATTATTTTAATTTCTGGCATGTAAATTATGACCTATCTCTGGAATTATTTGCCTTCTCTTTTTACGAGGCCTGTTAAATGATCAAAGAGATATCCCTTCGACCGACTTGAATACGTAGTTATTTCGATGCTAAAACACGCGCTATTTTCCGCTCAAACATACCGTCTACCTCTCTCTCTCTCTCACTCTCTCTCTTAAGCTCAGGTGACGTATGAATATTATATTTATTATTACGGTCGGCCGCGCGCGCGTTTGTGTCAAAGTTTGGTCCAGCGGTGGCGACGGTGACGTCCGGGTTTCAGAAAGAGGGCAAAACTGCACTCAACACAGCAAAGTTGAGAGGCAGGAAGAAGCTGCTCTTCTCTATCTTTCTGTCGGCAAAATGCTCGGCCAGGGGAAGAGGGGGCGGGAGGGGGCGAAGGAGAGGAAGTTATTATAAAGTATAATTGTAATAAGTAAACATCTATTCATGGCAACTAGAACACAAGCGTTCCCGAGCCACGCTCGTCCGCGTCGACTGAAAGATTTAATAACTGGAATTAAGATCGCGCGGAGCCCTTTTTATACCGGGGGAAAACGAAAGAAGAGAGCAAAGAGGGAGTAGAGGGGGGGGGGGAAGGAGGAAGAATGGATCGCGCAGTTAAATTGCAGAGGCTCGCAGCGCGCGAATCGATCCGCGAGAGAGCACGAGCCAGCTTTAACTTTCAAAGATAATTCCTCCCGCTCCTCTTCCACCCTCCTCGCTCCTTTGTAACGTGTTCTTATTTCGTTTTCTTTCTCGCTGTTCGTCTCGATTCCGCCGACGACGACGTTTCCGCTCAAAGGCGCATTAAGCGTCTCGCTATCGACGAGGATATCAACGACAAGGTGGCTAGAAATATTTCTCAGCTTAGCTTCTCGATCGTTGCGCTCTCCCGTCCGCCCTTTCCTCCCGCGACCTTTCGTTTTACGTTCGTGCCGTAGCATTTCGAGCGAGCGAATAAATCTCTATTTTAAGCCGCGAGATTACCCTCTCTTTCGGCACTCGCTCCCTCGCTGCTCGCTTATTCGTCGATCCTAATCAGCATTCAATATTACACGCTAAATTTCACTCGCACTTTTCTCCGAGTTCTCCCCCCAACCGAGTCATAAAGTCGGATAAGAACGCCTCACTTTCGCTCCATAAAGCCGCGATGAGCGTTACTCATGTAAATCTCGCTCTTGGGCGAAGGCGGTGCACGGTCGAAACGTCGGCAGAAACGGCGACAAGGGCGAAGACGGGGCGCGCAAGCGTAAGGGAGATCATCCTCGAATAGGGATACGTAGGATACACGCGAGCAATAAGAACGTTTCCGCTAAGAGCTTTCAAAAGTCCCGTGCACGCGCAAAGGGAGATCTATAGAGAGCGTTAAAGTACACGCGGTATTTTTGTATACGTAAGCTCGCGTATACACATTGACATTTAATAATTCTCCGAGTTTTTAGCGAATCGTCACAATTCTCGATTTTTTAATGCCTCTGCAATCTGAAAAGCCCGTAAATTCGAAATCCTCCACTTTTTAATTTCGAGCATTCATGAGCACAGTAATTTCGAGTGTGTGTACTTATCGCGCTTCGCTGTATCCTACATACGCCCCCGCACATCTTGGCGCACCCACACGCACACATACAGTCGACGTGTGCCCTCCTCATCCACCCCGGGCTTTCGCCCCCTCCCCGTCGCGTCCGCCTTTCTTCCACCTCGAGCGAGCCATTGTGCACCGTAGTGAAAAGTTGGCCGGGGACAAAAAAGAAGGCCGCGCGCGCACTGGCTAAGTTAATGAGAAATAATTGAGTTAAGGCAAGTTATTTTAAGCGGAAAAGTAACCGGGGAAAAGTTGCGCCGGGACCCGGGTCCTCCGCGCGGAATGAGTTAAGTTGGCAAACCGAGGCGCGGATTAACTTTAAAGTTACCGCCGCGTGGCCGTCGTCGCGAGTGTGTACACGAGAGAAGATAACACGGCGGATGTTAATTAATCGACGCTTTGACGTTCGCCGAGTCACTTTTATACGGAGAAACGCGGGCGTCGCGTCGCGTCGCGTCGCGTCGCGTCGACGTTAACGAACGAGAGAGCGGCTAATTGCGGTCGATCAATTGATTTATCGCATTGGCGCACAATTTTTAATCAGCCGACCAGACGGGCGTCGATTCGCGACGAGACGGTCGGTCGAACGTCAACCCTAAACTTGGCAGCGCGCGACTGTACAGTAAATTGATCTTTCAAAGAGACACTGGATGAAGAGAGATAAAGTTTGTTTTAATTAAATTTATTTGCTAGATGAGGAAAATTTTCACATTATATCTTTTCAATCTCGCGTTATTTGAAAGAAGAACAAATAATCATAGCCAATTTTAGGCTTGTAAAAAATAATGAATGAATTTTTATTTGTAGAAGATACGAGGGGAAATATTATGTCTCTGTCATTAGTTGCTTGTGACAAATGAATAAGAAGCTAAGTGAATCCATGATGGCGGAAATGAGAGGAATAACTAGCGTAATGCCCTAGGCTAGAAGCCTCTCTTACATATGATAATATATGATAATGAATTACACACAGAAATAATAATCCTTCCTTGCATCTTGCTTACAAGATACACAGATACAAACGAATCATTTAAATAACTGAAACACAAACAATCTTTATCCGCAAAGCAATTCTAGACGTATGTTTTCAAAAATTTTCGCGTATATTTTGCAACAATATTATATGCACTTAAATTCTTTTCTCGGGTTAGATACATTTTTATTAGAAATCAGCGATCTCATCAAAAATCTAACAGACTCGCGAATGCGATGCTTTTATTAGGACCTTTTTTCTTAATCACTTTTTGCTGCTTTTCTTAATGACACATTCTCGATTTGGAGCGATCATTGTGTCGTATTATAAAAGTAAATATATGAAATAAAATTAAAATTCTCCGAATGTAATATCCGAAAATATATCATCTGGCTCGCACGATTATAGATTTTCATCGAATGAATTACGTAAAATACGCAAACACACAAATCCTGTGAAATATATCTATTATTGTCAAACGATCAATATATGATATTATAACGCCTTATTCCTATTATCGAACTCATTCGGCGATCTTTGCTCCGAGTCTCTCTCAATCCTAAAATAACGAATATATTTTATATTTAAATAAGTAACAAATAAGATATATTCGATAGATTCAGACGAGGATCAAAATATACTATGAAAAGTTTCAATAATTAACTGTCGTATTTTGAAACCCAATAATGTATGGATACGCGAAACACCTATACTTTTTCATTCACAATCAGCTGCGCGAATGACAACTGATGTGCTGACAATGATAGCATCTTTATACATTATGCAGAATGTAAAAGTGAAAAAAATATATTTGGAGCACATTAAATACTGTGGTTAATTTAGAAACGATTTCTCCTCAGTGAAAATATCGAGAGAGATCATCATTTTTTGCATGTTCCCAATTTTTGCCATCGTGTATCTTTGTAACTGAGCCTTAAATTACAATTCTATTAAAGTAAACTCTACCTGAAATTAACTGAAAAATTTAGGTTTTATTAATATTTTAACTCTACAAAATTTAGTTTTCGAGAAAAGCCCTTCCTTTTCAATCATTTATATATATATTTATAACTTGAAAATTATTAATGTGCTCCATATATGTTTGTTCAATTATATCCTGTATATATTTTTTATTAGATACGTAAAAAAAATTCGATTTTTAATTTAAAAGAATTATACAGAATATGTCGAGAGAAAAATTTGTTAAATATTCTTAAGAAAATGTTCATTTTACGCTGCTATAAAGAGAATTTAATTCATTCAAAATCAAGACAATAAAATTCTTTGCCCAAGAAGAATTTCATTAATATATATATCCCTTTAGAAATTCTGTCGACTAGATTCTAAATGCCGTTTCGCGAGAAATACGAAGAGTTCCTTTCGCGTGTCCATCTATTCGGTATATATCCCGTACATATACATACGTCCCAATTATCGCGACGTGTCGTTCATTCGCCGCGCTTTTATATACCTCGAATCGATCGCCTTCACGGTGGTTTTGTCGTTTAACGCGTGTATCGACATTAACCCGCGCGCGCGGTTCAGTATTAACCGGCCGCTAATTGGAGCGGACTAATTAATTCATTTATCAGGCACTATTTTTAAATTTAGCGCGAGGGCGTAGGGGAGGTGTGCGCTGCCGGACCTTAATTAAGTGGGGCTCTTTGCTTTCATTCGATAAAGTTTCGTAATTTCATCGTCCAGCCTCCCGTTTCGATTATTGTTTTGCCCCGAATATTTTAGTAATCTACTCGCACCTAATTAGTCGCCATTGATTAATTATTATTATAAAATGCAAAAAATACGTAAGAGCTAAAGGAGCTCTCTCTCTCTCTTTTTCGCGCAAATTATTTTATTTTAATATAATTAAAATCGCGTTTTAAAAAAAAGGTATATTATAATATTCTTTTATTACACGTTTCGCAATCAACGATGAAGAATAATTTTCAGATTATGCGAAAATGCGAAAATGAGGCGGCTCCTAGAGCGAAATATCGAAAAACGTGAGCTGTCATTAATCGATCTGCAGAACGTAGCTCGGTTTAAATCGGGATTTCCATGACATCCGGAAGCGATTTTGCAAAAACGTGCTCGCGATACACTACCCCGTATACATATGTATATGTATGTACGGCTCGTCGGCGGCGCGTCGCTTTATTATATACCGCATAGTTCGCGATGTGCAATGAAATCCACGTCATTATACTGCGCAATAACTCAGCCGTCCGCGCGATAAATACCAACATTAATTAAACCGCGCTCCCTCCTCCTACGAGGAGGAAGAGGGGAAACTTCGATTGCATTTTCGCGCGCGTCAGTTTAAAACGGATAAATCCGCGTTCGCGTAATTTTATCCCGGCCACGCGGCCGCGGACACCATATCTCCGCGCCGTTTTTAATAAACGGCTGATTGCACGCGCGGAGAGTCGATGAGCCCCCCTTCCTCTTTTCCCCCTCATCCCCCCCCCCTCCGCCGTCGATATTATCGCTATCGCGTTCTGCGAAACGACTTTTCGAACTTCATTCTCTCGTCGGTGAAACGCGGCCGGGTGCCGCGGCCTAGCCGCGTTTATAAACAAACCGACGAGAGTCGTTGTTAATTAAATGGACCGTGCTGTTTATTCGATAAACTTTTGTTGAATCAATCGATTCGTGCCGCGCGGCCGCGAACGCGTGTCCGCCTATCGTTATACACACCCCCGTCGATTAATTCGGCGCTAATTGTTGCGCGCGGATATCAATTAGCGCTTTATCGTCACGCTCGAGACTTGGAAATTTCCCCGCGTCTGCTAGAACTCTCCCGTAACACGAGGCGAGGGATAAATGCGCCATTGATCGACATTGATAGTCGTTAAGTTTGCCCGAATCAACGCCTCGCCCTCGCACGTGACGCGACGACGAGGCGATGTCTGTCTAATCGTCGGAGTTGGATGGCACGATATAGAGTTATGTGTGTAGGATAGGGTTGCCAGACGTGAAATAACTATTTCCGGGACATTTTTTAGGCGACGGCTGAAAAGTAGGTTGTTAAAAAATTTTAGGTAAATTTTTAATTAATTAATTAATGACTTTCACAATTTAACCTCGAACCTTACACATTAAAGGTAAAAAGAAAACAAGTTTTTTTATAATTATAATAATTATTGCCACAAGAGAGTAATATAGTACACATACAACTTGTAAGTAAAAATCAACATTAGATAGAATTGTAGTTAAATCATAACTACATAAATTATTTTAAAAACTCAACTGTACCATTTTGGCAAAATGTTTAAATAAAGTTAACATACTTAAATAAAAATAAAATACTTAAAAATTAAAAGAGAGGACAGAAGACTTTAATTACTGGACAATTTAATTGCGGGACAAGCTTAAAAAATCCGGGACTTTCCCGAAAATCCTAACCATCTGGCAACCCTAATGTAGGAGAGAATCTCTCTCCCGATCGTGAGATCTCAAAGATGCCGCGAGCAGCTTTAAAACGTCCGCGAGATTCTTTGATAAACAATCGAAAATATATTCTACGTTGATACACCAAGGTGGAGATGTACTTTGCGATGCGATTTTCTACAAATCGACCGAGCCGGATTACACGGTCCGTTGCGTCGCGTCCCGAGTTTGTATCACTTCCATATTTTTCCGCGGATACGCTGACCGACCGGAATAATTCATCATCGACGATCTTCCGGGAGCTCGAAAAAGAGCTGCGGTCCGCCTTTCATATTTCCGACCGCGTTTGCAGCAACGCGATGCGCAGCAGCGTCCGGAGGAAGGCGAGGTGGCGAGAGAGAGAGAGGGGGGGGGGGAAACCACGTAACAAGAAATCACTTAAGACCGGCTATTTTTGTCCGGCCCGACGGAAATCGAGCGACGACCGAGGAGGAAGAGGGGCAGCATCTCGCCTTCCGATCGTCGCTTCGGAATTAATCTTTTATCTCGGGCGAGGCGATCTCGAGCTCTCTCGCATCTCTATGCTCTCCGCGCGCAGCACGTGGCGCGAATGCACCCGGGGAAGCGCGTAGCGCATTAATTAATACTCTTACGGCGGTATATGTATATATGACTAGACGCGATAAGAAACGCGGATAAGAGCGCGCGCGCGGGTTAAGAGCGGAACCAGCCATGTCGGGGATGCGAGACGCCTCGGTGTCGTCGTCGTCCTTGTGTGTCGACGCCGCAACGCGCTGTCGGGTGCATCGACAGCGTAACGATCGCCTGGTACCAGCCATTATATCCCCTCGCATCCCCTCCGGCCTCGACCGTATGTTGCAAATTCCGCAGACCAGCGAGACTACATGTTTACGTTATACCCATATGCGCTTAAATACCACCCGCGCGTCGCCCTATACGCGTTTCCCTTCGTCCGCAGAAGCGAATAAGTCGGTGGAGGAGAGAGAGAGAGAGAGAGAGAGAGAGAGAGAGAGAGAGAGAGAGAATGAAAAAAAGAGGGACACGTATATCGGAGGATGCGCACATCACTACATGTGATTTCGAACTTTTGTCTACGTGCGCCGCTTACGTGACCGGCCTCGGCGATAAAGACCTCCGGCGTGTTCGAAATGCCGAGGAACTTTTTGCAACCCCCTCCGATATACTATACCGGGGCGCGTTTTCTCTCTCTCTCTCTTTTTTTCCGCCGAGCGGGAAAAACGTAAGAAAGGCGAGAAACTTGCATAAATCGTTAAAGCGTAGCCGTTCGATTTTTCCGTTTCTTCCCGCGTCGCGCGGCGGCATTCTATCCCTCGTCCTTTTTTTCCCTTTCCCTCTATGCATATATATAGGGTGTTCTAGAATCATCCGTATTTATATATTTGGGTGTACTCGAACTTTCTCATCAAGTTAATGTGCGTATATTCTCTGAAAGCGAAAAGAAAACACGAAATGTCGATGATATTTCAGTTACAAACGTGTGTCTACCGACACATTTATTAAGTTTGACGTCGGTATTAAATTTTCAGAGACTGTGAAGAAATAATAGAAAAAAAGTCTTATTCCGTATTTAATACTTTTCATATATATATTTTTAATTTAATAAATTAATCGAAGAATAATAAGTAGAATGAAATTAAATAGAATTGATTGCAGGGATACGCTTTTGAAGTTAACAATGTAATATCCTGTGATTCACCTAGAGAGAAAGAGAGAGAGAAAACATGCGCGAGCGAGAACTCGAGATGCCAATAACGCGTTTGAATTAAAAAAAAGTGTCTATTGACATAGTAATTAATTTGTATTATTAAATTTTCGAAAGGCACGAAGAAATAATATATAAACCGAAGATTTTATTCCACATTTATAATATATTTCTTAAATATTTAACTTTTCATCCGAATAAATATTAATCTCGAAATTTTTTATAGAATTGAAGAGGCGCTCCTCTCTTCAATTATACATAACGTGTAATGTTTCGACTCGACACAGATGGTCCGCAGAGAAAACTCGTCGCGCGGTCACTTTTGACACACGCTGTATATATATATATATATATATATACATCTACCGTCTTTTTGCTCTCCTACCTCCCTTTTTCGTTCCACCTCAGAATTCCGACGACGGGTACATTTGTCGTGGGAAAAAGGGTTTGCCGAATGTCTCTGTATTTACCAGGCTCTCCGGGTAAATACACGCGGAAGGGAACGATTTAGCGGAGCTGTCTAAATATCTGCAACGAGGCGCATTCTGGCTCTGATGTATGCCGCGATATCGAGCGCGCCTTATTTAATCGACGTAGAGATACTTGCTTGGGTAAATCGTGCCGCGCCACGATTACAAGCGCTCGCCTCGGCGAGAAAACCCGCGCGCGATTTTATCCAACTTTTAATTCAACTTTCATTGTTAAAGTGTATAGGTATAGGTACGACAATGTGAAATGTACACGTTACAGTATTACTCGCCTATGCGCGCACGTGTATAGATAACGCGTATTAATTTTAACATCTTTCGCAAGTCCCTGATTATTTACCGACTAACGAGACTATTTGGAGGGAGATAAGCAAGGGGTGTCTCACTCACCAAAAATTTGTACATGTATTGCGAATTATCGGGAATTCCAAGTAATTTCATGTAATGCGCCATGTAATTATAAGTAATGCGACGGAATTACGTGTAATACTAAACAATATAAAGTAATTCCATGTAATACTATGCAATATAAGATAATATAAAGTAATTCCATGTAATGCTAAAGTAATTCCATGTAATTCTAAAGTAATTCAATATGTTTGTTTATAATTTTTTGTTTTACAAATACAGTAAGTAATATATAGAGTATCTTGCAGTTTTTTCCAATTAAATATTCCTCTTTATTTACTAAAATAAACACTATTTAGAAGTTTTGCAAAATGTCAGAATATTACAGGATATGTAATAACATTTTATAAAATTTTATGTATCGTTTCTGATTTCATCGAAAATAATATCAACTCTTTTCAAATAAAATACAATATATTCAAATGTTAGTACTAAAACTTTAATTTAGTAAAGAAAAATGCAATTAAAATGGAGAAAGATATTAAGAGAAATAAATTTATAAGATATTATTATTAATTATGTAATCGATATACATATTATGCAAAAAATTCAAAATTAATATTTTTTATCATACAAATATTTTTTTAGTTGAAACACCCAAATTAAGATATCCCTATATGTATAATACTTAATATATAACAAGACGTTTCCGATTATAAATAAAAATAAATGAAAAAAAATTATTTTAAACTGACTAAAAAATTCAAAAATTTTTAAAAAGTCAACTAAAAACATTTTTAATAAAAATTTATTTATATGTTTATATTAAATTTTTATTTCTTTTATACGAATTTAAACACAAAATACAAACTTTTAATACTGATCTGATCAATTATTAATGATTTTATAAATTATAATATTTTGTTATACATATATTTGTATAGAGTTGTGTTTACATATATATATTTTAGTTAGGTAGCATGTTATATATAGGTAGGTCTATATATTAGTTAGCTTATATATTATACATTTTTATTACATAGTTAGTCATTATATATTTTCTTTAGTTCTTTGTATTTTTTTTCAATTAATTTTTTTTATATAGTCTTCTGTCTCTTCCTCGCGTGATGGAAAAAGAGACGAATAAAAGAAGCGAGAACATGTGCACTACTACCGAAGCACTGAGTGCATATGTACGCAGTACATACAAGAATAAACTTTGATTTTACACACACACACACACACAAACACATACAAAACTTATTTTATTAAATTTAAAAAATTATTTTTCTGCGATTATTACCCCTATTTATCTGAAATATTAATAAATAATCATAAATTTGACTCTCAAAAAAATTGTAAATCAATGCGAAGTAATACGTAATGCGAAATAATACGACGTAATGCGAAGTAATGCGAAGTAATGCGTAAGTAATTCCAGAAAAAATGTACATGTATTGTCACAGTGAGACACCCCTTGGAGATAAGCTAATAAGATTGAGCTCGGGATATGCCTCGACGTATAGCGGCGGATAACGTTATCTCCATGGCGATGGTGCTTAAAAAAAAAAGAAAAAAAAATATAAAGGGGCGATATTTGCGAGAGTTAAGCTCGATGGATTAGCCGGGAGCTGGATGGTCACGTCGTCTAAATAGAGACAACGGGGCCGCGTTTTGTGACTCTATACGAGCCACTTTAAGGATCTCTTTATTGCACGGCGCAATATCCTATACGTCCATCGCCCGTATATGGGCGCCGCGTCGGAGAGGTCGATTGAAAACGGCCCTCCATCTCGTAACGCTTTTATTCCCCACCCCGTCGTCCTCGTTTAGGCGCGCATCTCGTCGAGCCCGCATTTCGTACAATTACCCCGAGTCCACACGTTCCATTTGAAAGATTGAAATTTTTCGAAAACTTTCACCCGCAGACTCGCTCCGCCATCACGGCCGCCTAGTTCTTCTCTTTCTCTTTCTATCTGCTTGTACGAGCGGAAGTGGATCAATAGCGAGCTATTACCGTCGCGGTAGTGAAAAATGCTTTTTTAAGAGCCCCCCGTAATTTATCTGATCGAGATGTATGAGCGGGCTAGAGAAAGAGAGAGAGAGAAAAAAAGTGTACATTCCCGCTCCTCGTTTGGTCCGCGATGACTCTCGCGAAATTTATCCTTTTTGGGGAATTAACTCTTTCGATATCAAGTTTTTGTGGTGCCTCTTTATTGAAAAAAAAAATAAATAAATAAAAAAAAAATTCGAAATGCATCTCTTTATACAGCTACGAATATTTCGAAATTTGTAAATGGGAAATATCGAGAGCGAGATAAAATTATATTGAAAGGATCTCGCGCGCGCTGTTCATAAATTTCACGTCGCAACTGCAAGTTTCAAAATATCGATCAATAAAGATATTTATCTTGGTATCATTCGTCTTTGTATTAGTGCGAGGAATACAGATCTTCCACATTCTTTACATCAATCTGCGAGAGATAGAGAGATCTTCCTTATTTTCCTCCAAATCAGCTGTTTCTCTCTCGATATCGTTTCTTACTTTAATTTATATTCTATACCTAATTTATATTGTCTATATATACGTTATAGATATGTTATTAATAGAGTGTGTCTAAAGTTTGACCCAGCCTCCTGAATCTCGGAAACGACTTTAGATATGGAAAAACGTTTCCAGGGTGTCTACTCAAATTTCGTAAAAAATTTCCCTGAGAATTCTCTGATCTGCCAGATATTTTAAAATTTCAAGTAAAATAAGAAAATTTGTAGATGCAACTTTTTAAAATAAGTTTCTTTGCTGTGCATGCGCTTTCTAATGTTTTCTATTCATACGATTTCAAAGTTATCAAGTGTGCAATTTTTCTAACATTTAATATTGATTTATTAATTGTAAAATTAATTTGGACAACAAGTGCGATATATCACTATATCTAAACACTAAAAATATATGCAAAAATACAGGATAAATATATAAAACAAAAAATAAAATAATTTAATTGTAAATGTCTTAAGGAATACTAATTTATTTAAATATTACCTATTAAAACAAATTGAACAATTTTCTATGAAACATAAGATCTTGATATTTTGAAAAATAGATGTTTAATTTAAAAAATCACATTTTAAAAAAACTTAAATATTGCAAAGATATGTTAGACATATGTTTCTTAAGTGTTAGATAAGAGCAGGGTTTGAAAAAATTCGGGTTTTTTTTAAAAAGCCCAGCCCAGTGGGTTTTTTGTTTTTAAAAACCAGGTTTTTTTGGGGTTTATTGGGCTTTTTGGGTTTTATTGAGTTTTTTGGGATTTTGTTGGGTTTTTTAATTTTTTTAATTTTATTTTTTATAATTCGCTAATGATTAAGAAAATTGGCTATTTAATTGGCACAATTCCTTATTATAAATTAATTTTTATTTAATTTTTTTTATTTATTAATGTAATAGACGTATATAATACATAGTCTATAGTCTATACACTGTATAGACTTCATTTATAATATTATTAAATTTTTAGCATTTTTGGATGGGTTTTATAAATGAGTTTTTAAGTAAGTTTTTTAAAGTGGGTTTAACCCAATAAAACCCGGTGGGTTTTATTGGGTTGGCCCCACTTAGTGGGGCCAACCCTGGATAAGAGTAAAAGGCATTTTTTAAAAAAGTTCCCTGAATCCCAATCAAATTCCCTGAGAATACCAGGTTTTCAAGGTTTTTCCATATCTAAAGTCGTTTTCGAGATTCAGGGGGCTGGGTCAGACTTTAGAGACATCCTGTACATACATACATGTATGTACATATCAACAAAAATATAAACAGAAGGAAGAAGGTCGCACAATTAAGCGAGATGTGAGAAATTGGTGCTGTTTTACGTCTATAAAACTCTTCTGTATCCAATTATTATATATATAGTAGATAATTGAAGCTTTCGGGGATGGGATGACAAAATTTGCACGTTCAAGAATTAATAGAATCGCTTTAGCTCGTACGCGTGTTTGCCTTGACACAGCCGACAACGTCCTCGTCCCGGATGCAACGTGCGTTTCAGCAATGAACGAAGGAACGGGCTGCACGTGTATTAGATCAGCATTATAATGCATGGGACTTGGCATTCTTGAGTATTCCGCGACTGACTTTGATGCGACGGTTATCGCGCCGAATATCGATATCTATACCATATGTGTACGCGCGCATATACCGATAACTCACTCGACGAACGTGTAAACTGCCACGCTGACCTTTATTTTCCCCCTTTTTTCTCTCTCTCTCTTTCTATTTCGTCTCCTCGGTATCGTCTCTATGCCGTTATAGGACCGATAAATCGATACTCGATAGAAATGTCATGCGTAAGTCGATGCCGGCTTAAAGGCGAACGGGACTTTTGCGCGCTTTCGCATACTCTCGTACATATTTTTCACGATAAATTCACGATACGAGAATGTCCTCCGCGCGCGAGAAGGAGAGGACTCTGGGGAAAAAGGGGGAAAAAGGGGGACGAAAGAGAGAGAGAGAGAGAGAGAGAGAGAGAGAGAGAGACACGTCCCGTGCAAAAGGCGCAAGGGAGAAGGGAGAGCCCCCTTGCATTAAGAATGATAATTTATCTTACGTGTCTTACGTGCGCCCTGATAAAATTTAAATTCTTCCCTGCGTTCTAAACGTTCGGGATGGTTAACTTCTATGCGCTCTGGCGGATGATAAATAGACGACCGCTCGTGCCCTCTCCCTCTCCCTCTTCGTCTATGCTCTCCCGCACCCTCCCCCGCCCCTCTCTCTTCATCCTTCACCGCCAATCTTTATGGGAAAAAATCTCGCAATCACTCTTCGCGATTCTTGCGTCCGTGAGATAAATCCTGCATTTGATTCGGCCACGTACAATTCGACTCGAATAATTCCTCCGACTTTAATAACTCGTGATTTTGATCCATTTTCGTGTCTCGCGGCCCGTCACTTTAAATTAATTTGTGCACTGTGCGCTTCATCTGTCCCCGTGTCAAATATGTTGCGCGGGGGGAAAAAAAAAAAGACTGGCGTGTCCGTGAAAGAGGTTTAATTTTAAACGAGCGGCATTTAACGTCACGATGTGTATAAGTCTCGATGTTATACTCCACGAGTCACGAGAGTCATGCATATTCGTTGAAAATATGACGAGACAATTCTTGCCCGCAAACACAAGCTTCTTTATTTAACAAACGAAACACGATTACACCTGATATGAATGTTTCATTCCTGGTCTCCCGCGATCGTGCGGGGGCAAGTTTTCAGGCGCACGATCAAGTCTCGCGAGTTGGAAAAGAAGGGAAGAAAAAATCGTTGGTCGATCCTCGCAGCGTATGCGATCGAGCGAAATAATCGCGGCGCGATGACAAAGCGGAACAGATCGCGGGACAACAACGAACGGGGGTGGATGTATAATCGAGCGCATGCACACGCGGAAACTCGGCCCCGTCAATTATCTCGGGGGGGGGGGGGGGGGCCGCACATCTGCCATCCCGAATTTGCCGTGTCCGTGACCCTCGAGCGGGCTGGTCATCGCGTCGGGACAGCTGCCTAATTTTGACGGCCGCACGCCAGTTCGAGGACGCGACACGACGCTCGATATGCGGAAGCTCAATTGGCGATGCCGGCCGACTGTATACTCGGGAGATTCCAAGATTCGTATGCGGCCAACTTGTATTGTCTCGAGAGCGCAAACAGGGTGTATATACTCAATTTTGTTAAAAAATTCCCTGAGAATTCCCTGATCTTTCCGGTATTTTCGTTTAAAATTTCAGGTAAAATAAAAAGTTCCTTTATTGTATATACGCTTTTTAATGTTTTTTATTGTAAAATTAATTTGGACAATAACAAAGTGTGTATATCGTTATATCTAAACGCTAAAGATATAAAACAAAAAATAATTTATTATAAACGTGTTAAGGAATATTAATTTATTTCAATTAATTATTTATTAAAGTTCTATGTATTTGTTTATTAAATTATTTATTTAATTATGTATTTATTAAATAAATGAAAAGTACTAATTTTTTTAAATGTTACCTGTTAAAAAATTGAACAATATTTTATGAAACTTACATAAATTCTTGATACTGAAATAGATCGCCAATAAAAAAATCGTATAAAACTTTAATAAAAACTTAAATATTGCAAAGATGTGTTAGACATATGTTTGTGTTAAATAAGAGTAAAATTATGGAAAAGGCAATTTTTTTAAAAATTCCCCGAATCCGAATCAAATTCCATGAGAATTCCCTGATTTTTCAAGGTAAAACAAAATTCCCTGGAGAATACCACGTTTTCAAGGTTTTTTTCCCAAAGTATACACCCTGGTCTGACCAAACGCTTTTTATATCCCTTAAAACGCTAAACAATATAACATTTGGGCGTTAAATAAATTATTTGGATTATTGGACTGCGCAATATAACAGAAATGTGAGAAAATAATATTTTTTATTGCACTTAATTGTTTCGAGTTAATATAATTTCTTTTCCTTTTTAGGAGATTTAAGAGATTGCGTTATAATGAGTTTATATTGTCTCCTTAAACCGTCTATCTTCGTTGAAAAATTTTCTTGAAGCAGATACGCGAAGCGGGTAAAAAATACGACAAGAGAGAGAGAACGTCCCTTTGCCTTTCTCCGGGAAATTGGAAACTCCGACGTACCGTGACAAAGCCGGGTCGCTCGTAACGAAAGTTAAACTCGTATAAGACTCCCGCAGTGTTAAAAATCGGCGAAATTAAATACTCGAAATACTCGTACACCGGTTAGGCTCTGTTCGAATGAACACGACATACAGTGGTAGCGCGATGAGAGAAAAAAAAATGGCACAACACGTGTTGCAACATGGTGACATGCAAATATTGGTTGATCGAACAATTGTGCAAGCCATACTAAAATATTTATTGACGCTTACAATTCGCGATATTCGTGTACATAAAAAAAACAAAAAAAAAAAAAACACAAGAGAGCTCTCTTTTCGCCGCTATATCCCGATATATCGATCGGCTTTTCGATCTTCCAGCTACTGCGACAAACAAATTTATAGTTCATTCACGGCAACTACTTCAATGGATTCTCTACAAGTGGGGATGGTCATAGCAGAGATTTAAACATGTAAAAAAATTATTAAAAAATGAGACTTCCCCGATTTGTATCGCGATATTTCACGATATTTTCAGCTAACCGAAATAACGTATACGATTATCGTGTCATGGATTAATAAAGATGGAATTTTGTGCGCTTATTCTCCAATATCCGCGCGCATCGGAAACAAGGATGATTACATTTCTATCGCGACAAAACTGCAATCGCGTTTTATCCCGCGAACGTAGATACGCCCGTATTTGTCGCGATTTGGGTCGTCACTCTTTTTGCCGTCTTTCTCTCTCTCTCTCTCTCTCTCTCTCTCTCTTTTGATTTAAAAAAGAAGCCACGTCCCCGAGCACGCATCAGGCTCGCAATGTCGCGCGCATAAAAAGGAAATGTTCGGGAAAATCGTTTCGCGAATCGCTGCATTCGCCCCGCTAACTTTTCTCGTGAAAAAAAAAAAAAAAGAAAACGAAAACAAAAAATTCGCGTCTGTCCGTCCGTCTCGCGCGCATATATTTTTTCACAACGCACAATACTGCTTTCCTGAAAAAATATTGTTATCGGGAGCATAGTTTTCGAAAAACTTTCAGTCCGTTATTCATAAAAAAAAAAAAATGAAAAAAAGACGGTCTCTCTCTCTCTCTCTTCAAAATCGCGCGCGCTCGTAATTCGCACCGGAAACACGTGTCATTTTTTTTTCACATGACAATATACGCATCGACTGTCGATACCCGTTCGTTTCTCTTTTGCAATTATTGTTTATAAAAAAAATTTCGTCGCTCAACGACGGGACAAGGTTAACAAAACGAGCGAGCCCTTTTTGCAGAAAATATCTGCAAACAAATTTAAAAAAAAAAAAAAAAAAAAAAAAAGGATGAATTTCCTCTTGTCGAAAAAATTGTCATTAAAATTGCACAATGGACAGTTTCGGTGGATTTATATAAAATACACATACATTATAATCCTCTTACGTTTAATTATCTTTTCACGTAACTTATTTTTTCCAATGTCTCTCTCGTCGCTGTCGAGCATGTCGCGTACGGGATTTTAATATCGATGGTGACGCAATGACGTACGTAAATTCCGACGAAAGTTAACCCGAGCGAGCGAAAGGGCAGAGGCGTGCATAGAGAGCTTTTCGGCGAGAGCGCGTTTACGAAAACTCCCCCTATCGCCGACGAAGTTTCGGAGCGAGGAGTACGCGAGGGGATGAATTAATCGCGACGTGAAGAAGGCTGCGCCCGGTTCCTTACGTGGCGCAATAACACTCGCTCCAACTGTTAGTTACCGGTAAATTACGTTAACCGCCTCTCTCCACTTGTATATCGCGCGAATCTCGCCGATAGCTTGCCGGATATATTCATTTGCTTGTAAAAAAAAAAAAGCAATCGCCAGACTCTCGTCGCCAACTTTTGTGACAAACACGGGAGAAAACGCATCGAAGAAAGAAACGTTTCCGCGCGACACATCAACTCGCAAGTTTATTCGATATCTTTCTTTTCGTTTTTTTTTTTATATCTCGTATTATACTTTTTATCTTTGAAGCCATCCTTAAATTAAGGCTTTTGGGGGAAAGGGCAGGTCAGAATTTTCTTACGCTTTCTTATATGGGGGAGGAGAAAGTTGAAGTAGTTTTTACATGAGATTTTTGAAAATGTTCTTCTGATAAGATAATTTTTTCGCCAAAAATCATGAAAGCTTTCATTTTCATTCATTATTTTTATCAACTGATTTTAACTGTCTTATAAAAATAATGAAAATGTAACTTGATATACAATAAGTGTATTCAAATTTCCTATCACTCACGTTTAACCAGTTCTTCATCTCTAAAACAAGGTTAAAATATTTAAAAAGCTTTACGTGGGGAGAAGGAGAAGGGATCAAAAATCGTAAAAAAGACCCCTACATAATTTAAGGATGGCTCCTTCTCATATATATTTTTCTCCATAAAAATGATTGACAGAAATAGGGTATACTTAGACACTTTGCGAAAAATGTTTTACACGTAACGTAGTTTATATTTGTTCGCAAACACTTTGACACCCGCGCGAAATATAATTTCCACTCTTTGGCGCTTTTAAAATTCCGCTTGATGCATCCGCGTGCTAAGTGAAAAGTAATACCCCGAAGTTTTCTAATTTCCGATTACGCCGTAAGGCACACAATGACCGACCGTGTCGCGAACTGTTAAAAAGAAGAAGCCGGCGCCGGAAAAATAAGAACGAGAGAGGCGTCAATTGAATTAAAAATAATTTCGTAACGCGCTCCTTTTCCGTCGACGGAACATTTCGGATACCATGATCATCGCGCACCGCGGTGGCATAAAAAAATATTTATTATTTAAATTAAAACAGTGCCATGACATTTTACGTCGAACTCTATATTGGGAAAAAAAAAAAAAAAAAAAAAAAAACTATATTGACAAAATGTTTTAACAAAAATTTTCCGAACAATCGCAAATGGTGGCCGAAAATTCAAACGAGCGGAGAGCGAAACTCTCTCTCGGACGCGGTCGTCCTTCTTCTCGTCGTCAACGTCGTCGACGTCGACCTGGTCTCTCGCGGCGGAACTTTATGCAAATCATCGGCGGAAGTATATCAGCATCAGCGTCCACGCCGCGTCGTCGTTTTACTTTTGCGTTTCACGCTTTTACGGACTTTTCCTCGAGATGACCCACTTTGCGTTCTCCTGGCGATGGAAAACGCCGCCCTACAACGATGACGACGACGAGGACAACCTCGTCGTCGTCGGACTCCCCTCGTTTTATTTTATCCTCGTCTCCTCTCCCGTCCCCGACGTCTTCCACTGTCGCCCTCTTTTTCGTCTACTTTTGTTAACGTCCTTTGTCCGAACGTCGTTACAACGTAAAAAGGGGGAAAAAAGGAAGGCGCGCTCGCGCGACAACCAGGATGGGACGAATCCGAAGAAAAGGGAACCGGGGGGGGGGGGGGGGACCGCTTGGAAGTTTCGCTTTGCTCGTTAGCGCAGAATAAGATTTCGTCGTCGATGAACAAAGTAGACGCGAGTCCAAAGTAATTACGTTTGAGACGCCGCGCCGCGTACTTTACGAGAGGAAATCCGTCTTCGCGTGTGCGCCACGTCGTCCACCCCGTGGTAGAGGACACGGAGGGGAACCCCAGGGCCATTTAAGGGTCCGGGCGGTAATTGCAACCGTCCCTGTGAAAACGGCGCCGGCAACAATGCGGAATTCACACATCGCGAAATTGGGTGGCGGGCCTCATTATCCCGTACACTAAGCTACCGGTAACGATTGATGTCGAAAGGGAGAGAGGGGAAGAGGGGAAGAGGAGGAAGGAGTATTTGGGGAGGACACGGCCATCGGGAGGATTAATAAATCACTGCTTAACCCTAGCGGAGAGTGGTAGTTACGGAGGTTAAGCTGACCGGATTTTTTAATTACCAAAGCCGGAAGACCGATGTACTTTAGGGATGTGTGTCTTTGAGTAATCTATTGTCGAAAAAAAAAAGAAGAAATAAAGTAGAGATATGCGACGATAAAATTGAAAGAAATAATACATTAAAATGCCTCTCTTATGTAATATTTAAAAACCTCTGTAACATTTTAGATGCCATTTTGTCCGTAAATACCAATATGACATAATAATAGAATTTACAATTATAATTATAAATGTCACTGTATTATTAAAAATATCAGTATTTAATATTGCACGTATAAGTATATGTGTGTTAAAGAGAGATTCATAAATCATTTAGTTCACATAGTAGCATTCAGCAAAAATGCGACGCGACATGATTACGGGTGAAAAATAATATTGATCGCCCGTATATATACGATAAGATAATATACGTAATACGGCTAAAATTAGCCGTAATAACAATTATATCGTGTATGCGTGTATTTATCAATTCGGTCGTGGATAAATATATAAAAATTAATACCGTGATACAGGTATACATATATATATATTTTTTAACGTTGCGCCGGAAGAATCATAAATCATTGAACGAATCATATACCAGGTGTCCCATTTTAAAGGACCCACTCAAATATCTCATTGTCAGAAACACTGCGTTAAATCGAAAAATGTTTCCTACAAAAGTTGTAGGGTTTCGAGGGGGACATAACATAGTAATATTCATTTGACCTTGGGCGGCGTCTCCAAGTTTAGTGAAGGTTAATCTTAAGTGAAGGTGAGAATGAATTTTGAAGAAAATAAAAAAATGCTTCAGATAAAAGTTGTTCAAATTAATTAGTAGAAAAAGATGTTATAATAAAAAATATGGGTTTCCATTTAAAAAATTTATTCTCACCTTCACTTGACCTTGGAGACGCCGCCCAAGGTAATATGAATATTACTATGTTATGTCCCCCTCGAAATCCTACAACTTTTGTAGGAAACATTTTTTTATTTAACGCAGTGTTTCTGAGATATTTGAGTGGGTCCTTTAAAATGGGACACCCGGTATAATATCACGTTTTTATTCAACGATGTGCAACATTATATGACGTGGCGGCGAGTACGTTACGTCATATACATGCATTGTATATATATGTGTGTGTATACAAGAGTTAACTTTTTAAATTAAAATATTTAATATTACACGTCGTAAATGATTCATGAATCATTTAATGCGGCTGCAGTGCGCAAAAATGTGACACAAGGCAAAAAAAAAAAAAAAAATAGTCGCATATTTCTCCATATACGCGGTGACGTAGACGCGAGAAAGAGAGTTTGCGCGATGATTGCGATTATATCACATATGTCCGCTCGCGTAACGTTTATTGTGTGTAATCGCGTTGATAGAAAGAACAATTTTCGATATATTGATAATTATATATATATCGCGGAGTTATATATCTGTCGCGCGCGCATTGCCAGAAATGTTATTTATTTCGTTACGCGTTTATGGCGGGACATTAAATTTAATATGAAAGCGTCCCGCGCGAGAGCGCGTCGTCTCTCTATGTATAATAAAACAATGTTGCGGCTTTCGATATCACGGGAGGAATTATTTTGAGCCCGGCGCCCCGCGCGTTTCATGGCGTTTCATTTGACGTAGATTAATATTTTCGGCGGAAAAATTTGTCCCGCGCAAATTTAATTTCAGAAACAAGAATGTACATATTTTACATTAATCGACACAATTTCCCGTGTTTCAATCGAAACTTGGACATATAATACACTCTGTACGTACACGTATAAATTATCAAAATTATAAAATCTTCCTCAAATACGAAATTTATTGTTTTCGCAATAGACATATATCACGCGTCGCTCGAGAGAAAGAGAGAGAGAGAACGAAAATTATAATAATTAAATAACATTTTAATGGAAAGCGCGCGAAGGTTCCGTATAATAACGTCTCGCGTAAAATAAACGTCAGAGTTTATAAACTTTATTTCCTCTGTTTGAGAAATATAACGCGTTTATGTACGACGACAAAACGGTAACACGTCGGTCACGCGAGGTCGAATATTGAATATTAGTACTAAATTAATCTCGTTGCGGAAGGGCAGTGCCATAATAGAAGGACGAATGACGATGTCACGAATACACCGCAGATAGGGGATGATGCGCATACATAAATAGTGACGATGATACCGACAAGATGATATGATCGAAGCGTCCGCAAGATCGTAAATCTCGATGGTATCTCGCGCGCGGCCTTGTAACACACAGGGCAATGCGACACTGATGAAATAATGCCGGCGCTAAAGCAACAACAATGCCCCGTCGATTTCCACGCTAAAGCGTATTAATAATTCCCCGCCTCTCTCGCTTCAAGTAACCTTACACACATTGCGGCAGACTACAAACCAGGGTTTGAAAAAAGCCCAGCCCAGTGGGTTTTTTTTTTTAAAACCGGGTTTTTGGGGGTTTATTGGGTTTTTTGGGGTTTTATTGAGTTTTTTGGGATTTTGTTGGGTTTTTTAATTTTTTAAATTTAATTTTTTATAATTCGCTAATGATTAAGAAAATTGGCTATTTAATTGGCACAATTCCTTATTATGAATTAATTTTTATTAAATTTTTTTTATTTATTAATGTAATAGACCTTCTATTACATTAATAAATAAGAAAAATTAAATAAAAATTAATTAATATTAAATACTTCATTTATAATATTATTAAATTTTTAGCATTTTTGGATGGGTTTTATAAATGGGTTTTTAAGTAAGTTTCTTAAAGTGGGTTTAACCCAATAAAACCCGGTGGGTTTTATTGGGTTGGGCCCACTTATTGTTAGTCAAACCCTGCTACAAACTCTCCGGCGCTCTACATTCGCCGTATATATACTATATACGGTTGAAAAACGCGACGTCTACAAATTTCACGAGCGAGATAAGGCCGCCTTTAGACCACCGGAGAGCGAGAGTTTTTTTTCTGCATTATTAATAACATCCACTCGGTCCGCGGCGGGGCGGCGGGACAATTTGCGGACAGAAATCAGGACGACGTGCGCGATTCATCTGAAAGAGGGGAAGTATAATACGGGGGGATCGATCACGATTTTTTGTCGGCAAGTCGAACCTGATCTTTCAACGCGCGCGTCGAACGGCGGAAGTAAAAAGCAAGCGTGTTACAGCCCTTTAACATCGCGAGAGCAGAGGGGGCGGGAGAGAAGGGGGGGGGCGATACCACGTCGCAATTTTTACATGCCCCGGCAGCGCACGCCCGGGATCGTTTTATAACCTACCACGTCCACCTCACGCTCGCGAACGTCTGTTTTACGCCCGTTTTATGCCCGCGCAAGCATCTGCAACATTCCTCGAGCGTTTATTTACGAGACACCGGGTACACGGGCCGTCCCCGGGTCGAGGGCGGGTAAATTGAATACACGATGGGCCGAAAATGTAGCCCCTACCCCCCGCCCCCTGTCCCTCTCGCCCATATATGAAATCCGGGGACTGAAAAATTCGGCTCGTCGACCGTAAATTCCGCGCGTCGCGCGCGCCACCTTTCTTACTGCAACATTTAACAAGATTTATCTGTATTTATGCAGGGGTTTATACTAGGTACGGTCGGTGAGTGTCGTCGGTGTGACGATGAAACGCAACCGCGAATTATCCTAATGCGTCTCGTACAATCGTTCTCCATTATAAACTCTGTTTTCCGCGAAACTGCGCGGACTTGTGCACTTTGACAAGTTCAGCACGTCCTAATGTACGTTTAAACGATCCTATTTTAGGGGATATCGTTATTCTTTCGCGAAAAATTAATTAACATTTATTTTTGACGAATTTCAAAGTTTTTCACCACAACTTTATAAATATTAGGGTTGTTCAGAAAATAATGTGCCTCGCATTTTTTTTCTCAGAAACTATTTATTCAACAGATTTGAAATTTATACACGATATACATGGATGTTTCCTCTTTACATACATTATTTTTCAATAATAATCATCTCCAATCACACAACTTGTGGCTTCTCCATAAGTTGATGGAGATTATGTTAAAAAATAATACAATATATCTAAAGAAGAAACATCCGTATATCGTGTGTAAATTTCAAACTTTTGAATAAATACACAGAGAGAATTCTTTCTTAGAATTTACCCTGAAAATCATGGTAATCGTGAGACAAAATATGAATTTTAAAAATATGTTTGATTAAATCATACGTTTAGTAAATTTTACTATACTTTTAGTAAAATTAATCAAACATGTTTTATATTTTATTGTGATAAATATTAATCAGAAAAATTCTCATAAAATTCTTTCCGTACCATGATTTTCAGGATAAAATTCCAAGAGTTTCTGAGTAAAAAAATGTGGGGCATTAATTTTCTGAACAACCTTATATTTTAATTATATCCATACATGCGCTTTTCTTATCTCCGTCAAGAATTGAGAGCCAGAATGGGCGCAATCTGGCGAAATATTTTTCGTATTCATCGAATTCGTCGATAGCATGAACTGTCTAACGCATTCCCGGTCGAATATGCCAGCAATCGACACTAGAGATATAGATTACAACAAAAAAAAAAAAAAAAAAAAAAAAAAAAAAAACAGAAAGAGAGCAAAATGTATAACATGCGGATATATCGACTTTCCGCAATCTCTACCAACCATTTTTCTACGAAACGTATTTCGAAAGCCGATAAAACGTGACGGACGTACCCGACTACCAAACGTTTCGCGACCGAACCGGTGTACGGCAACAGATTTTTACAGCCATGACTGCATCTCTCCGCATGTGCATGTCCCCGGCAATCCGCACGTCATCATTATCATCGCGCCGTTTATAATTAAATGCGGTGTGAATATAATTAAACGATTGAAATATTCACGCGCGCAATTACGATTCGCTGTCGCCTGTAAAGTGCGAATGTATGCAGTTGAGGCTTGTAAATATTTCAGATTCACCGATTTAACATAAAATTCAACTCCCTAGTCGATCTGTCGGGTATTAGGTATCAATGTCGATCTCCGAGCGTGAGGCGAAGAAAACGGAAGAAAGATATATGTACATATGTATATGTGTGTGACTCACCGAAGCAGCAGCAGCAGCAGACGTTCACCGGCTTCGGGATGCGACGAAACAGGGATCTCTCTGCCACTCGACATCTTGAAAGACGAGCGTCTCTCCCTTTCGCTATCCTCGCGCATCGACATCCCCGGCACAAATCCGACACTGAAATATTTCAAATAGCGCAGGGTCGTTATTAGCATTATTTATCACCCGAATAGGTGCCCGCGATACGCCGGGCGCGCGTATATTTATAAATCAAATGTCCGCGGGCGGAAGCGCCAAACGTCGGAGCGGATTTATCGGCGATACCGTCTTCTGAATTCGATTGTTTCCCATATCCCGTCTCGCCTCATTCTCAACCGTGTATTATTCGTTACGGACGGGCGCGTAAAATATTCAAATTATTTCGCCGTCGATAATTCCGGCCGGGCTTTTCCACCCGCTTTCTCCTCCACTTCCCCGATTTCCGCATCGAAATTCGGGCAATTTCCGACACTACGGGGCGGCAGCCGTATCCCAACCCGATAATCTTGAAAGACGGCCCGGATTTTCGAAACGCGAACCGACAGACACAAACGCGAAGCTGCTGATGCTTGGCAGTTTTCCGCGTCTCTTACTTATTTAACGAGACGACGACGGCGAGAAGGAAAGTCATACAGAGAGCATAAGAGAGAGAGAGGAGCAAAAGAGAAATATCAGCGTCGACTTGGCACGAATAAATTCGTCTCCAAACTCTCCCTCGTATATCGACGAAAGTCTGAATAAATGTCATTAACGTCATTAAACGTCGGTGTGTGAATCTTTTATCGTAACGCTCACTTCCGCTTAATGCACGTTTCTCTCTCTCTCGTTTGTAGAGTACATCGAAATAACGATACATATTTTCAATTATGCTGAATTACGAGCGCGTCGACGCGTCCTGGCTGTTGCTGGTTCCCGCTCGCCCTGCGGCTCGTGCAATTTTGACAGAAGCGGAAACGGATTATCGCGAACGACGAACTTTCGCGCGCGTATGACACGGGTATTTCGATCGCGCGGAGAGGGCAGAGGGAGAGGAGGAAGGATGAAGAACGGAATCAAATAACGCGCGTGTTACGTAAAGCCGCGTACACGCGTCGAATTTCGCGCTCCAACTCGTCCGCTCTCTGTGTTTGCGCGGCGAATCCTCCCGTCCCTGAGAACATTTCGCAATATCGCTTCGACAAACTTTGCGCACGTCAGCGGATTAACGCGCCGAATCGAGAGTCAATCGACGACGATATAAACTATATAATACATCAGTACGAGCGATTTGTCGACGAAAATCGCGGTTTTGTTTCCTAGAAAACGATAGATTAGCTGCCGCAAATTTGCAGGAATAATAATCGACAAGTAAAAGTAAACTCTGCGATAATTAGATTATAAATAGATTTCTGCCTTTGATTTATTGCGAATTTTATGCATCGTTTAAAGCATCACATATATGAAATGAATAAAATATTTTTTTAAATCATTTTCCAAGACGTGATTTTCTTTATACGTATTTTTTCTCTTTTATAGAATTATCTTGCAAAATTATTTTTTTAAAAATACATATATATACAATATTAATAGAAAATTCTAAGACATGAGTTTAGAAGAACATGAGATTAAAAAAAAAATTTCTATATAAAATACACACACACAATATTAATAGAAATTCTAAGAGATATGAGCTTAGAAGATTGAAAATAATTTCTATATAAAATGACAACACATACACTCACATACAATATTAATAGAAAATTCTAAGAGATACGAGCTTAGAGATTGAAAATAATTTCTATACAAAATGTGTAGATAAAAAATGTCGAGAAAGAGGTCATCATTTTTTGCATGTTCCCAATTTTTGCCATCTTGTATATCTTTGTAACAAAGCCTTAAATAAAAATTCTATTAAAATAAACTCTACCTGAAATTAACTAAAGGATGTAATTTTGTTAATATTTTAACTCTACAAAGTTTAATTAGTTTATGAGAATCTCTTTTTTTCAATCATTGATAACTTGAAAATTATTGCTACCTCGACATTTTCGCTGAGGAAAAATCGTCTCCAAATTGGTTAGAGAATTTGATGGTGTGCTCCGTATATGTTTGTTCAGTTACACCCTGACATACACGAGTTAATATAACATTCTGAGAAATATGAGCTGAAGAGATTGAAAGGAATTTCTACACAAAAGTCGAATCAGCGATTTTTGAAAGTAAGAGAATTACGAATCCTAATGCGTTACAAGTATCGTAATACAGATTGACAAACTTGAAGGTTCGGTAGACCGTGAGCTTGTTGATGCAAAAGTCGTGGTATCGTGTACACGTATCGCAGGGTCGCGCGAGCGAGCGAGGGTTAACATGCCGGAAAATGTTAGACAAACGCAGCGCGGTTAAACCGCGCAATGTTACAACGATCTGTCTTCCGCGATCCATCACGGAACAGGCCCGGCAAATGCCCGATCCTATATATGCCATACCGCCCCGTTTAACCGACGCGCAACAATGTTACTTTCGTCGCATCGCGCGACCTAATGTACCTGA
Organism: Prenolepis imparis; assembly: GCF_030444845.1. Taxonomy (NCBI): domain Eukaryota; kingdom Metazoa; phylum Arthropoda; class Insecta; order Hymenoptera; family Formicidae; genus Prenolepis; species Prenolepis imparis. Next base: position 6,027,079 of record NW_028141173.1, read on the forward strand.
TGTAATCCGCGCTGGCCCTCCGGCCCCTAAACCTGCGGCGAGTTTTGTGTGCGGAGCCGGGTTTTTGTTTCGAAAGTAAATGAAATTTCGGTGATACGCACAATACTATCACTCGCCGTTTATAACGCGGCCATCTGTGATGCCGCGATTTATCTGGCCGATATGAAGATTCGGGGCGATACGATGTTGTCGACCATCGACGGCCGCGGGAGTGATACCGCCGCATTTACCTTTAAATGCGGGATGCGGATACGGGCTAATGAATTTAATCCCTTCCGGTCCTGCGAATCCGATTGGCGTTGCATGCGATAGGCGTATGTCCGATTCAGCCGGGTGCAAAAACGATTGAAAATACATCATGTGCGTACGTGCACACGTGCGCAATGTTATCTCCTCTCATATTATTATATATATTTAATAGCTGACATGTATATAAATATAGTAACTTGTGTCATTATTTCATCTTCATGAAATGTAATTTAATTTTTTAAATGCATTCTTCTATTGTCCTAAATTATTATACAGCCGAGTCCAGGTATCGAATGCGAACCGATTCGATCTGTCCGCTTTAACAAAGTTTCATCGATGCGATTTACGCGGCTTTCAAAACGAACGGGCCGTTTATGACACGCATAATGATCGATTTCCTCGATTTACCAGAACAAAAGGTGGAAATTCGGCAGTCGGCGGGCGATAGAGAAATGATTCGGACGAGGGGAAATGTATTTACAACGAATCAAGCATCCTATTTATTACGCAACTGGACCGACAATGGCGCCGAAATAAAGCGCCGATTACAAAAACGCGGAAATTATTACGCCGTTCGTCCGTGCGGAATGGATGCTCGCGCTCGCTCACATGTTTCAGTTTTGCCTAGTGTGTTTTATCGTAATAAAGGTTACGCGCCGCGCCGAGAAATGGAAAGCGAGGTTCAAGCTGCGTATACAGGGTGTTTCTAAACAAGTGCGAAAAATTTTAGAAGATAATTCTTTGTCGAAAATTAAAGGGGGCTTTTTCATATAAACATATACTCCTATATGTATGTTCTCTCCCTGAGGAGTTACTTTTCTCCAAATAAAGGGCAGTGAAAATTAAGTATTTATTTCTCAAATTTTGGATAAGTTAAAAAATGAAATTTGATGAATATTTTGTACTAGTAAAAAGAATATTTATTTATATTTTTTTAATCTTCCTGTATCATTATAAGGAGATGAAACTAACAACCCTTATTTTTTTCATAAAATCAAATTTTCAAGAAAAAAAATAAAAACCTCCCTCTTTAGAGAAGTGTAACTCTTCGGGAAGGGATATAAGAGTTGTTTATATGAAAAATCTCCCTTAATTTTCGACGAATAATCATCTCCTAAAATTTTTCGTGCTTATTTAGAACCTGTATGTACCTATATTGTGGAAACTTGTGTTGTCTCTTTCTCTCTGTCTTAAAAAAAATATCGCAGACAATATGCCTTTTTAAAAAAAGCATGTTAAGTCAATTCTCGCAAGTATTGTTGCCTCTTTTCTGCGATGCTGATTGGCTGTCTCAATTCGCATTGTGCGTTATATTCCTAGCATCGAGAAGCCTAGCATCGCGAGAGTTAGCAGCTTGACAGTTTAAACAAAATAAAATTAAATATAATATGTTTTAAATAATATATTTTAATACTTTATTAAATTCGATTAATATTTTTGGCAGTTATCAGCTGATGTCTGTCAAAAAATATTAATCCCAGATAAAGTATTATAACATATTATATTACTTACACAATATTATTATTTTAATTATAATATGTTGTAAATAATATAATATGTTATAATATGTACTTATAATATATACTTTTTTCGCGATTAATATTTTTTGACAGAAATCAGCTGATAACTGTCAAAAATATTTATCGAATTTAAAGTATTAAAACATTATTATTTCAAACATATTATTATTTTATTTTAAACAAACTGCTAACCCTCGCAATGACAGCCTCTCGATGAGAGACTGTCCAAAATAAAATAAAATAAAATAATAATGTTTTAAATAATGTTATAATATTTAAAACTCGGTTAATATTTGGGACAGTTATCAGCTGATAACTATCAAGAATATTAATCAAGTTTTTAAAGTATTATAACAAATTTAAAACATTAATATTATTTTATTTAATTTTATTGTGGACTAACTGTTAAACTGCTAACCCTCGCGATGAGCGATGACAGCCTCTTGATACTATGAATATAACGCACAACGCGTATCAATAGTTGATCAGCATCGCGGAAAAGAGGCAACAATTCTTTGAGATTTTCGAGAATCGACTTAATATACCTTTTTTTAGAAAGGGAAAATGTATTTAAATAAATAGATATTTAGATATAAATTTGTTTGAATTCTCAAAAATGTAAAATTATTTTTAATTTTCAATACTTGAATATTTAAGATTTATTAACAATATAAAAAAATCGTTATTTTTATAGTAATATCTTATTTTATCAACTGTAATAATAAACATGTAGGTAGATAATTCCATTAAAAAGTAACAATAAGCTTCTTACAATTAGAATTATTTTCATGACATAATTTATTTGAATAAATTATTTAAATAAATTATTTGAATAAATTATATCGTGAAAATAATTCGAAGAAACTTATCGAGTTACTTTTTAATGGAATTATCTATTACCTACATATTTATTACTACAGTTAATAAAATAAGATATTACTATAAAAATAAAGATTCTTTTTATATTATTAATATATTACTTCTTAAATATCCAAGTAATGAAAATTAAAAATAATTTTACATTATAAAAATAACAAATTATAATTGTGAGCTAATTAACAGTCAAACATCGCTTAATTTCTAAGCTATTGTGCATAAAAAATGCACTCGAATAGACAATGTAAGATATATTGTTCATCATCAAAAATATGTTTGTACCTTTTGATACATTTGAAAATTCGTCTAAGTTAGTAGGAGAATATATGAATTTTAAAATTTTTTAAAATAATTCAACACTCACCAATTTGATGTGCGGAATTGTAGACAATGTTAATCTGTAAAATATAAACGTAGAAATATTATATAAAATAATTATTAAAATATTTAAATTATTTATAATATTTTAAATCATTTTTTGAAATATTAAAATTAATTTGAAAATTTAAATATTAATTTCAATGTTTCAAAAAATGATTATATTATGCGCATACAGTTAACTTTTGTTATTTACTTAAAGATATTAAAAAACTACATAATTTGCAAAGAAATATTTTTTAAAGAAAGATAGAAATAATTATAAAAAATATTTAAATTAAAATATTTTACTATTAAATATTTTAATTAAAGTATTTAATAGTAAAAGAATCTAGGTATACGCATTACATAAATAATTATATCTATACATATCTCTGAAATATAATACAATGTAATTGTATTTTATACATATTATACAAATATTTATTATTATTAAATTATTAAAAATTATTTATTATTAAATATTCTAAGTGTTTCAAAATATAAAATCCAGGGTATTTTATATTCATTATTATACAACAATGTAAAATTTAAATCATTATCGCGAAGATAAATAGATAATCTCACAAATAACAAATGAAAAGTTAAATAAATTATATTTACCCAATCGTTGCTCTGACGTTGCCCGATGCCTCCCCGGGCCTCCTCCTCGTAGAAGCTTCGAAACACTTGCACTCGCGTTACTTTTTTCGTTCGCGACGAGCGGCGACGCCCGGATTTTAGATACTATCACATTTTCGACGCGTTTCGGTAAAACGCGAGAATCGCGAGAGCTTATTCGCGCGCGAACAAAACCGATGCTCTGCTTCGCGTCGCCGCTTATTTCAAGGCCCACATATCGGAAGGCCTCATCGAACGACGATGGTGCGGCGACTACTTCACGACGTACTCAGGAGTCGCCGATATTCCACGAAATTGTTGGGCACTGCATTTCACTATGTTTTATATATCACACAATTCAACGACGTAGAAATCGGATCGACAACGCCGAAAAACTCTGGAAATTCGCGTCGAAAGCGCAACGGTAATTCGATCCGCCCGTGTATATAGTAGACTCGCCCGTGTAATGGACTTGGCCCGTGCGATCGCGATCACGATGTCGGTACACAATTTCGCGACGCGATGGCATTTGTACGATAATTAAGTACGTAAACACACTAACCTCACACTCGTACTGTCGCGGACCGGCGATGAGCACGCAAAAGTTAATCGCGAACCGAAAATGCACCTAACTAACAACAGACAGGCTTGTGCCAGTTACGGGACGCGCAGCACGCAAAGGTCGCGAAGTTGTAATGGCGGATGGCGGTGGTCGCGTCGCGTCGCGGCGTACGTGCGAGCTCGGCTCGGCTCGGCTCGGCTCGGCTCGACTCGGCTCGGCTCGGCTCGGCTCGGCGGTCCGGGCAACTCCGACTTGACGATCTTGACGTGTTGCGCGTCCTGTAACTGTTGAAATATAAAAATGTTAGTTATAAAAATTAAAATAATAATCTTTTAAATAATATGTCATAATTCTTTAAACTCGATTAATATTCTTTACAGTTATCAGCTGATTTCTGTCAAAAAATATCAATCGCAGATCAGGAATTATAACATTATTATTTTAATTTTTATAAGATTTTTATTTTAAAATTTCATTAACAAATTAACATTATTAATATTTTTTTAGGGAAATTAGCTGATTAAAGTGTTGATTTGCTAATTAATTTTTAAAATATGAATGTGTGTTATAAAAATTAAAATAATAATATATTTTAAATAATATGTTATAATTACTTAAACTCGTTTTATATTTTTGACAGTTATCAGATGATTTTTGTCATAAAATATTAATCGCAGATAAGACATTATAACATATTATTTACAACATATATTACTATTTTAATTTTTATAACCTATTATTATTTTAAGATATAATTAACAAATTAACCCCTTATTAATATTTTTTGTCAGAAATCAGCTGATTAAAGCGTTAATTTGTTAATTAATTTTTAATATATGAATATGTTATAAAAATTAAAATAATAATGTTTTAAATAATATGTCATAATACTTTAAACTCGATTAATATTCTTGACAGTTATCAGCTGATTTCTGTCAAAAAATATTAATCGAGAATAAGATATAACATATTATTTACAACATATTACTATTTTAATTTTTTAACATATTATTATTTAAAAATTTAATTAGCAAATTAACTTTAATCAGCTAATTTCTATGAAAAATTATTTTAATCGAGCGCTTATGTTGTTCTAGTAAAATAAAATTGACATGTATTATCGTGCATTGATATTAAGAATCCCGCATAAAAGATGAATCTATAAATTCACGGATCTGTAAAGTGTGCTCGATTTACATACCTATATATAAATCGTTAGATATATATATAAATATGTATATACATACACAAATATATACGTATACACCTATTATGTGACTTATATACATATATATGTAAAGACTTTATATCTATAAATCTGCCGTAAATTATCGAGAGTCCACACGAGTAAATTCACAAACTTCATTCGTTAATAGTTTGACAAACTGCGGGCGCATCTATACGTTAATACCACACAGATTGCTTTATGAATATATCGATAAAATTAAGGATCTTATATTTAGGCGCGTACACAGAATTCGTAATGAGAGATGATACCATTTCCAGAGACTAATTATAAAATCGTCGTGACGAATATCTAACGTGACATTTGACACAAAACGTAGATTTATATTCAGAAATATATATTATATATTCGCTCGAGGAGTGACACTTTGACAAACTGCATTTACTTTGCGAGACGAAAAATATATATTATATTTATTTTCCGTTTCTGCAAAACTCTATCTTTATCGAGAAGCTCTGCTTAAAACAGATATTGATTGCTTTAATTAATTGAAATGTATCGAAACGCACAACTTCTGTCTGCGCGAGAAAAGTTGGCGGGGCCGTTGCAGCAATATTTAACTTAAACTTGCATGGACTACACTCGGCCGACACTCGTCCGGGCATTGTTTGAATTTCTGCGAGTACAAAAACTTGTAATGCAAGTAACTTCTCGCACAAGTCCCGGCGCTAGTTATTCTTCTGTGTTTTATCAAAGCTTGGAGAGAGAGAGAGATTGGAAAGTTGTGAGGGGGAAAAAAATAAAAAGCGCCCGGCCGTACTTGATAAGAATCTGAAACAATTTTCGTGTAACGTACATCACGACGGGATGAAAAGAGCAATAACAATGACGTAAGAAATTCTCCATGTAATACCGTGTATGTAATACTGCTCGTTACGACATTTCTGAAATAACTTCTCTTTACGTACAACTGCTTTATAAGCCGGAAACTTTTATACAATTTACGTTATATCGACGAGAGAAGGAGGAGAACAAGAGGGAAAGAGAGTATATTTCGAGAATCGTTGGAAGAAATATAATTTCCGGTGTACTTATATAATTTTAACGCCTAATATATATATATAGCATACGATCTAATCCGAATGGCAGTCTATTAATATTGGAACGGCATTACTGACGATTGCACATATATATTTCACAATTTTTTATCGATTCGTCGCGATGATGACTGTATGCATTAAGATTTTAAGATACATAAAGCAAAAACAAAAGCCAACACTCGATATTTCACGTTTCCGGCGACATTATAAACGTCGTCGAGGAAACGAAGGGTAGATAAATTGGGTAGAAAGATTTCTCGTCGCGCGGCGAGAGAGGGATGGAAAATCGACCGCTGTCTTAAATATTTTTATCCTCGTAAAACACGATACGCCACCGCAGGGTGATCGATAGCCTTAGCCGAAAACGACGAGGAGAGGAGGACTATACATCTTACTCCGTAACGACGTATCCGATACTTTCCCCGGTACGTCGGATTAAAAAGCTCCACGGTGCACTTGGCGCATATTTCAATCGGGGCGCAACAACGTCAAAACTTGGCGTAAGCCGGCAAACGAGCGAGCCGATGCCTTTTTTCTTTAACCCCTTCACAAGCCCTTCAGCGACGTCGAGAAGCGAAATCTCCATGATAAAAGGGGGATAATGCTTGTTTTTTTTTTTTTTTTTTTTTTTTTTCCCTATTTTTTCAAAGAAAGAAATACGTCGGGCTAAGCCGCACAAATTATCGGCCGACACGGCGGCTATTCATCACCACGTGGAGTTTATGAGTTTTTAATTAGTGTAATTTCCGTACGTTTTGATTCATTAAGCGAAATATGATAGATCTTCCCGTGTATAATTGGTTTTCAAAAAAATGTGAGAGAGAATCGCATATTAATAACATTTATCGCGCGTATTGAAAATTTGTCTCAAAGAGATGAAGAAAAATTTGTCGGTAATTTCCGCCTTGTTTACTCAACGTGGCCAATAATCTCAACAGTCGTCGCATTCTCCTCCCGTTGCTAAATCGCAGGAATCCGATACACGATGAGTTTTTCGAAAACGAGCAGCTGCTACCGAAATAGCCAAAGCGTGAATACGTGATATCGGCACCGCAACCCGTGCACTCCGTTCGGAAAACGAGAGAGGAAACGATTACGCCGTGAATTTTAAACGACGTAAGTGCCGTTAACGTAATTGCTTTATCGCGACGGTAATTCAGCTACGTTAATGCGTTCGCGTCGCTATCGCGGAGGAAAAGTGCCGGGACGTGCGTCGCGATGTTATCCGTCGTAAAGCGGGTCGGATCCTAAGAAAAATATAGCGGTATCCGGAAAAAGTTTACACACACATACACGCGCATACACGTGGTATCCGGACACATCTCCGGACCGAGAGAGAGAGAGAGAGAGAGAGAGAGAGAGAGAGAGAGATCGAATTCACAGAACGGCTTTCCGGAGAGAAGAGCGTAGAAAACGGGAGGATACGCGCGATATACACAGGATGTCTCGGAACGATCATAATTTTCACCATAATTTGGATGACGGATTTTTCCGCCAGTTTCAAGAGAGAATTTCTTCTCGAAGGAAAAGAGATAAATTAAAAAGAAAAAGCCACCGCGCGCGATATATACATATTGTCGTCTTTTTCTATATTCAACGTTATATAAATGTAAGTGAAACGCGTGAATTTTTTTTTCTGTCTACAGACGGGAGCAAACGCTCGAATATTCCGACATACCTCATACGGGGGACGAAATGTCGATTTAGCGTGACGGTATAAAAAATCGCTCTGTAGCCTGTCATCGTGCTGTGACGTGTTTCGATCTGGCCGAGTATCCTCGATTTCAGAGAGAGAGATTTATTATGTCCGGTTTTATATATTATATATATATATATATCGAGCATTCCATGCCATCTTTATTGCAAAAATACTAATCTTTTTTTTAATTTTTAACAGCTAAATTATATCCCTACATTAAAACCTAGGAGTTACAGAATGTGTTATCTTTTATGGTTTATAATGGAGCCCAAAAGAAGTTCAAACTTTTAATTTTATGATTTTGATCTCACATTTGTAAGCAGAGACTCTAAAAACCTTTTATAAGTCATTGTTTCCTCAATGATATGTGTGTGTGTGTGACAACCGAATGAGTTATTCCATTTTATGCGAGTCCAGTCCGCGATATTGAATCGGCTATTTTTTAATTTTGAAAATCTGAACCCACATATCTGATATATCGAGATAGAATGAGACATCATCATTAAACCGTAAAAGATAACATTCTATAACTCCTAGGTTTTAGTGTAGGGATGTTAAGGATAAATTTTAGCTGTTAAAATTTAAAAAAAGATATATGTATGTTGAGAGAATTTTCTCTTAGAATTTACCCTGAAAATCACGGTAATCGGGGAAATTTTATGAGAATTTCTCCGATTAATATTTATCACAACAAAAATAATAATATCTATTACAATAAAATATATATGTTTGATTAATTTTACTATACAGTTTAATAAAATTAAAATATGATAAATATCAATTAGAGAAATTCTCATAAAATTCTTTCCATATTGTCCCACGATTACTATGATTTTCAGGATAAATTTCAAGAGAAACTTCTCTCGGTGTACGTATGTATGTATATACATATACACATATTACGCGCCAAGTCGCGAAAGAAGGACCGGGGGGAAAGGGGGCCCGAATAAATGCATACGCTCGCTCGCGAAGATGGATACACGCGCGGCTGTACATGGAAATAATTAATAATGCATTCGATGGTGCGCGCAGAGAGAGAGAGAGAGAGAGAGAGAGAGAGAGAGAGAGAGCGGCGGTGCCGACGTTACATAAGTAACGTCGCATGCCACGCTCGAGAGAGCAAAGCGATTACAGGTCGTTCCGTTTTTCAATGACGATCAAATCGGCCGCGCATGCGATATTATAATACTTCTTAGTTGCAGCATGCGACGTCGTCGTCCATTACCGACCGCCGCCGCCGCCGCGCCTCAGGATTTGTTATTAATTATTCGCTTAATCACGCCCTAATTTGCTCGTGTCCGAGCGGCTACCGTCGTCGCACGGGGACACAAGGCGGAATAATCGCAATTTATTGATGAGGACCATAGTGCACAGGGTGGACCTAGAAGTTTGCGGACGCGAAGGAGGGACAATTTCGCGTAAACACGCCGTGTCTTCGTGTCTTCTTCATTATGCATTTTATCGCACGCTCGTCGTCCAAGATTCCTCGCGTCTACGGTTAACTTACACGCGGTTAATTTACAAGCGACGATAATAATGATCGATTACTTGATACAATATTAAATATCCTCTCCCCTCCTCCCTAAATGCATTCGTCGCGAAAACTTGAACGTGAAAAAGAGATTTGTATACAATACTTAAAAACTGGGTTAATCCGGACTACCTGGCGTTTGAATATATAAAGTCGTTGCGGATCCCGACAGCGGCATTTCTGAAATCGATAATGCAAATTACACGACGGCCGTGTGTTAAGATACAGGCTTAAACGACGACGCAAACACGAGGGAGACGGCGAAAAATAATCGCGCGAACCCTCGTCGACCCGAGAGAGCCGAGGGAATATATCGGGATCGCATCGGGAATGAATGCAGAAGACGGAGAAGAGGAGGCTAAAGAGGGGATCGAGGATCGAAGAGGTGTGTCGGATAGGATTCGAGTCGGAGGTGCGATTGAAATTAAACCTCGATAAATCGCGCGAAGGAGGACAAACGGCGGCAGGTTATCCGCCGCGACGCGCTCGTTTTCCGGAAACGGAAGGAGGGGGGACAGAGAGAGAGAGAGAGACGTTAAGGGAAAGATATGATCGTACAGGGGGGATCACGCAGAAGGGTGAATAAAAAAAGAAGGACCGGATCCCCGCGGAGCACCGCGATTTCTTCCTTCTTCGCCCCACATAGAAGCCGTCAAACTTTGCCCAAGTCGAGGCTATTCCCTTCAGTTTTATGAAGAACAGAGTCGGAGTTCCCCTCCCACTCTCGTCTTCTTTTTCTTCTTCTTCTCCTCCGAGACCGATGATATGGTCGACAAAAATTGTTCCGACAAGTGGGTCCTGATAGGAGGACGCGAATAGGGAAGCCCAAATCGACGCCCGAGTATCTCCTCATCCTCGTCGTCCTGACAAAGGAACGCCCGGAAAAATGCACCGATCGACCGATTCCTGCTATGCTCGTGCTACGGCATCGAGAATTCCCCGTAGAAGGCTAACTCGCGATTCACCGAGAGCGCTAAGATAACTTTACGCCCGATTCGAAACGCGAATTTAAACGCTATACGTAAGCGTGTCTCGAAGAAAATTCTTATCTATATACGCGCGGGACGTCCCAGATCCACCGTGGCCTATCTTTTATCCGCGTGGATTCTTCTTTGACCGACTCCTTCCCTCTCTTTCTCTCCCTTGAAGCCGATATATCTATTATAGACGCCAGACGCGCGAGACGCTTTCTCTATGTCTCTTGTGTCGATAAAATATAACTTTATCCCGCGAGTATTGTTTCATTCGCTCGATTATTGCCAAGTCCGCTAATAGGATCACTGACACACATCGGCTTTTCGACGGTGCTCCGATTTCGCACAGTTGAACACATCGCAGCGGTATGTATTTCCGCGTGCGGGCGAGTCGGTTGTGTATGTCTACCGGATGGTTGATCGATGTGGGCGGCGATGCGGAGGCAACAGACGCGTGTCTGTCGCTCAATGCCAAGTTGTTTCCAAGTACGCCAAGTGGAATTTCGGTCTCGGGACACGCCACTGACTCGTCGTCGTAGCTCTACCACAGAGAGAGAGAGAGAGAGAGAGAGAGAGAGAGAGAGAGAGAGAGAGAGAGAGAGAGAAAGATGGAGAAGAGGAGAGAGAGTCGAATTACTTCTGTTATCGTTGTCAAGCTTGGAATTGTTGCTGCGCTCGTAGCGTAACGAAATTATTTAAGTGGTGTACCGTGAAGAATTTTAGCCGCGCGCGACCGAGGAAATATGGATCGTTTGTACAATGACGTGAAGATTTTTCAGAATCTCTCTGATTGAGGCAGCCTGCTCTTTGATCGATTATTTATTTATTTATTTATTTTTCTATTGAGAGATGATTCGAGAAATACGTAATCTATATATATATCTATATGTATATCTAATAGATATCTTCGCGCGAAAGAGATGGAAGGGAAAAGTGGCCCGTGATTTCTATTCTTTTCTTCTTCAACACAAGATGTATCTCATTATCCTATTCGCTCGTAATTAAATCACTTTACAAAATTACACTTCTCTCCGCTAACACGGTGAATTTTAGAAAATACTTGTCCGTAATTCCGACGTTCTAACGTAATTTCGTCCTGAATGCGCAATGTTACGGGACAATGCATTTCGGATGGTCGCTACACGTTACATTGAATACGTAAAGGGATATTATCCGGCCATCCGTCCGGTCTATCCAACAATCCGGCTTTTAATCATTTATTCATAGTTTTAAAACTATACCGTTACATCTTAGGAAGAGGAGCGTAATTCCGTCGCTAATAATATACATCAAATTTAAACAGTTGGTAATCGGAAATAAATCGACGATCATCGGATTACCGCGAGGTTCTATTAATCGCCGGACGAAAGAGAGAGAGAGAGAGAAAGAGAGAGATGAGGCGCCGCGCTAATTCACTTACATGCCATCATGTAACTCATTATTACCGCTGTAAATCTGCCGCTAAATTTGTGCTCGCGAGGAGATGAAACATGAATATTTAAGGCTCTTTGCCCGGATTAAGAGATCCGGTATTCCTTGAATAACGAAGCCCGTCCCGACCCCTTTCCGTCTGGCGTTTCCTCTTCTGTGTCTTACCGCCACCCTCCGCCCCCAACTCTCCCCCCTATATTCGTGCCGATGCACCCGCGGGGAGCCGTAAACGTCGCAAAAAGAAACGTCACGGTGGAGCCTCGCGCGCGATCCGCGGAATTACGCCGGTTTTCGCGGCGTGTAAGCAAAAGCAGAGCCGAAGGAAATATTAGCCCCGCTGGTGCGAGCGAGACGGGCGGATATCGATTTTCGGTCGCGCTAATAAATAAGCGCATGCGTCCCGCGCGGCACTTATACCGGGCGTCCCGTTGCCTATTCGCTCGCGGCGCGGATTCTCTCTCCGCACACAACGACCCCGAGAAAATTATCCCTCCAAATCGTCCGCTCTCGACACGCGATTTGCACGGTTTCTCTCTCGCTCTTTTGTTCTTCCTCTCTCCTATCTTCTTATTACTTGTAATGATGGCGCTATCTTTGCACCGAGCGCGCGAGCATTTCTCGGCCTCGGTGCATGGAAGAAAGAATGAAAGAGAGAGAGACGTGGCACTTTGAGCTGAAATTTACAAACTTGGCACCCCTATCGTAACAGCGAAATTATTCAATAATCGCGCGAGTGTAATGCGATGCTTCGTGCGGAGCGAAAACCCCGAGGAGGAAAGGTGTATAAACGGGCGAGTTTTATCCCGTGGAGGGAAGGAGAGAAGGGGGGGATGTGAAAACTTGGTACAAAAATTATGTAAACCCCAACGCGACGTCGGTTTCTCGAAAGATGCGGATTTACTCGCGATAAACAATCGCGGCCGTATTTTCAACGACCGATGAAAGATTCAGAGACTTTTCCTGAATAAATAAAGATTGACCGCCAGATTGCATTAGCCTAGTTAACTCCTCTTTTGAATGGGGGATCCTCCCGCGATATCATCCCTTCCCTCACGTGTCCTCGAGGGACCTTCTCGGTCGTGTCGTAAAGGACCGGAGAGAAGAGCAGATAAGCTTTTCTCGCGGCCGAACCAAGAGGCAACTACCTATCTATCTACGCGCGGAAAAACGACGGCGCGAATAAAAAAGGGCCCGTCATCGTCGACGTCGTCGTCGTCGATGACGCTCAGGGATCGTTATATTAATAAGTAACGAAGGTAGCGTTTCTGGGTCGTCTACGCGCGCGTAGTTTCTCGCGGTCGCCCTGTAATGCGTGCCATACACACACATATACACACATAAACACACACACACACAAATATTACAGATTCGCGATCTCGCGCTGCTGCTCTCTAACTCTCGCCGCCGCTGCCTTCGGGGGATGAAATCTATCCCGACGCGTGCAACTGGTACCCCAATTACTCGACGAGGGTCGTTAGTCGCGAACCCCATCTCATCCCCCAACCTCGTCCGCACCCCTCCCCAGTCGACGTATCGCACGGTTTCGCCGGTGAATACTTAAAACCATCGCTTCGTCGCTGTACGCTACATAAAGTGGCATGTAAGGGATGGCGAAGCGCAATTTAACGAGCATGGATTATTGCTCTTCTCCCGGGGCGCGGAATCAATGACGTATGAGAGAGAGAGAGAGAGAGAGAGAGAGAGAGAGAGAGAGAGAGAGAGAGAGAGAGAGAGAGAGAGAGAGAGAAGCTACGAGAGGGATCAATCAGCCTGCACGCCTGTTTTGAGAGAAAAAAGAAGAGAGATTTTTTTATTCTTTTGCTCTTGCATAATTACACAGTTGAAAAATTTGTGTTAAATTTAACAAATATCACATGTCCCAAACGGTCCACAGAAATTTTTGTGTTAATTTAACATAATACGGATATGTTAAATGATGACACGAATATTGTGTTAATATTTTAACATAAAATAAATGCAAACTTCAAGTAAACTTGAAATAAATTTTGTGTTAAATTAACATAGTTTTAATGTAAAAATTAACTAAAAAAATTGTTAATTTTACATTTTATCATCCCCACTTATATTAAAAAGTAAAATTAACATTTTTTTCTGTAAATTTTAACAGATAAATCTTGTCACTAATAATATCGAACATATTTATTATGTAAAATTAAAAGTAAATACACATTGTGTTATTTTTACACTTATTTTCAGTTATTTTAATAATTTAACATTTGAGTTCAATTAACACAACAGCAATATGTTAATTTAACACATGAATGTGTTAAATATTTAACACAAAAATTTTAACGGGGACCGTTTCTAACAAGAAAACACAAATTTTCCAACTGTGTAGAGTCCTCGGTTTTTAAATCTCTTCGCAGAGACGCCTGTTTTGATAAATATTAAAACGTAGATAGTATCGACTGTCCCATTTTCTTGCATCTGCTACATTATTGTTAATATCGTTACAACCTGATCTTCTTCTCTATATAAATATCTTCAATTATACACATAATTGGTAACATTTCCGTTTCTACCTCGCAGTACCGATCCTTTCGCCAAAATACCCTGCAAAAATACATCCCACACATACACGCGAGTGCGGCCAGCAGTTTAAATTGTTCCGGACTAAGTGTTAATCGCGATAAGCGTTTAAGGCCGCGGCTTACACGCGTTACTTTAAACGTACGGACAATTTTCCGGGGGCGATAGCCACGACACGAGGAAAGTCGTTCACCGATCTCGCAAACCCTTTCTCCGAAGGAAAGTAACTCTGATCTTTTTTTCCTCGAGCAAAGAAAGATTCGACTCTCGGTTCTCTCTCTCTCTCTCTCTCTCTCTCTCTCTCTCTCTCTCTCTCTCTCTCTCTCTCTCTCTCTCTCTCTCTCTCTCTCTCTCTCTCTCTTTCTCTCTTTGTTTCAGATATCGATCGGCCACGGCCGAAATTTCAGAGATCGCTTCCATTCTCCTCGCTCGTAAAATTAAGCTCGCACACGTTACCCGCTGTATCCTGGAGGAATCTTCCGAACTGTCGCGCGAGGGAGTCTTTTAAGGACACGTGCGATTACGAATGCGAGATAAGGATGAGGGAAGGAGGAGAGGGAGACGGAGAACCGGTCGGCGCGTTCGCGCCGTCCCGATTTGATCGATAAACCGATAGTATAATACATTTTAGATAACGCAATGTGTCGCCCAATACAGCAGTTCTCAAACATTGCGGCGCCCGCTATTCTCCGCCGAGTATATATCGGCATTGAGTGCTCCAATGCATGAATTTAATCGCTCTCCATTCTCGCGTCATAGACAGAATCGATAACATTATTAGAATTAGTGTTACGCGGTGTACACGTTCTCGCAATACCTGGCTCCTCTCTCTCTCTATAACTGGAATTGTAATTAAATTATTTCGTACAAATGCCTTTTAATCTTGCGCGATAACACATTTTTCGATACAAAAACCATGTTAATTCGTTCGTTCATTGAAATTAAATATTAAAATTAATTAACCCCGCGTTCAATTACTTGACCCGATGTCATCGGGTATTAATTTGTTAACGAATTATATCAACATCGATAAACGATAAGTACGGTGGAGGGGGCAGAATATACTTTCGCGAGGGCCGTACTTTACGGGATGTATTTAAAAAAAAAAAAACAAAAAAAAACGCCGTTATTAGCGCGAATAAATGTAATAATAAATACAGATATATGAGGATTATATGAGGAGCGGCCCCTCATATGTAGGAATTAAAGTCAAATAACATAACTACAAAATTGCATGATATTTATTCCGCCCATATTCCCGACCGTGACGTTTATCATTTTTAGCGTGTGTGTCCGTCGGACATTTATGCGATATCTCATCAACGGATTAAGATCTTTATCCGCGTATTTATATTTTTCCCTGATGCTCGCGGACCTACCCTGTTTTCCTCTTCCCTCCACCCTCCTCCCGCCCTTCCGAGCGCAATTCAATTTCTCGAACGCGCTTAACAATCTAACTTTCCCAAGTACCAGCTAACGTAACGCTACGTGATGTAATGAAGTAATGGTCGATGGCAGATTATTATCAAATCGTCGCCCGGGGCACTATCAAAATTGTCTTCTCAAGATGTCCTATCTCTTCGACGGGAGAACGCGCCTAGGATATTATATGCTAAAGAAGCTTATCAAGACAGTTTCACGAGGTCGAGGTGATACACGCCGATAGCGCGCCGGGGGGAAGAGGAGGGTGGAAGGGGGACGAAAGGGGGGCGAAAGGGGGACCGAACAGCGGTGAACGCGCCCAACTCGGGAAAACTCACCGACGACGACGTGTCTATTGACTTTCTTCCCAAGACACCTAGTCTGGCGAAGCGTGATTTATATATTCAAATCGCTCTCGCGCGAAATATTTCCCTTTATCTCTTCCGGCGCAGAGAAAGAGAGATCCTATTTTTCACGCGATTTCACGCGTCGGGAACATTCGCCGCATTTCGCGCAATTACGGCTTTTTTTAAGGTATTACAACTTTTCTGTCACTCACGCAAGGGGGGTGGAGAGAATTCACCGACATTATTTCGTAATTTTTCGCCGCCGCCAGTGTGACAGTCATATTTCGCTTATGCGAGATTAGCTTATAGCGCTGTAAAATACATTCTCACGAAAACTAGCATTGCCCGTAGAAATATAAAAGTTCCGCTAGAGAGACGTCTATCTGTCTGTCAAATTATAATTTTTTTTTTTTTTTTTCTTAATACACACGTTGTTTCTTTTTTCTAATACACATCAACCGACGGTGTCGCGGATTGATTTTTATCGATTCAACTAATTTATTCTCTGAAAGAGCTCGTTTATATCGATCCCCGAGGGGCTCAAAAAATTTGCATTAATTCCCCAATTGATTGACGTGGATTTAGCTCAAGCGGCGGGGCGCATCGAAGGCATTATTGCGGACGCTCGAAGAGACGAGGACGAGGACGACGAAGCTCCCGCTTTTAACGGCAAATCTCCCCGAACGGAACTTCCTAAACTAATCTCGACATCGAAGATCGATAATAATGATCTCTCCCAGGACGCACAAATCTTGGTCGCTGTCCAAGTTGCGTTAGCCTCGCGGGCCCGTAGAGAAACTCGGCGCTCGTGTAACCGCTCCGCGTGTGCAACTTAATGCGGGACTTAAGGGATTAAGGTATAGATTAAAGTACGCGGTTTGCATTTAACGCGAATAATTTTCTTTCGTTGTGCAAGCGCAAGTGTGCGAGGGGAGGGAGAAAGTTTTCAGCGAGTCTACTCTCTCACTCTGTCGCGCTCAAGATACACCGACGATCCGGTCGACAAAGAATAACATCGCGGTGTAAAATCCCGTCTCCCGACAAAGCCGGGGAATTCGCGGACGATCACGCAGCAATTTCTTGCGAATCGCAAACTTTCCCCCGGTGTATGTGCAGATGATATAAGTGTAACGAGAGAGATAAGATATATATTCAGAATGATAAAAAGAAAAAAATTCTTTCCAAAGTTGTCGCGCGCAAAGTTTACCGGACTTTACCGGACATCTCTTTGTCTACTCGTCGATTATTATATTACCATTTCATATAGAACTTTGTAAAATAATGCGCGAGATATTTTACGTTATTGGTATCGACTCTTGCGTCGAAATAAAAAGTCCGGTCGTTCGATATAAAATATATAACATATATATATATATATATATATATAAACATCCGTCATTATCTTCCTCTATTACCGGCTCTTTGAACGCGGGACCGGTCGATTCCATAAATTCGGCCACTTTCGCAATTTCCGTCCAACGATTTAGTCGTTTCGTCGCGCAACCGGTATATCGTTGCGAAAGCGGAAGAGCGGAAAATCCGCAACGATCGCGTAAGCGATTTCTTCCGTTATTACTTCATTATCATTTTTGCAACAAGTGGCGCCGTGCACCACCGTAGCTGAAGGTAGTTGCCTTACATACGTGAAACTGCCGTGTGTTCCGCCAATTGTGTCACGACCGAGAAAGCGAGCAAAGAGAGAGAGAGAGAAGGAAACTGCGAAAACTCTGCTGGAAACAATAATCGTACCGATCTCAACGGTTACTACGTTCTCCTTACTGATATTGCTGCTGATGTTGTTGCAGTCGCTATATATTTCTCCAATTTCGTCAACAGCAAAACGCCGACTAGATTCTCGCAATTACTATCGCCAATTCCGTCTTTCCTCCTTTTCATGCCTCCACTCTCTCTCTCTTTCCCAGATTTCGCGAAAGTTACTTCTGGAAGTTAGCACACTTCTAGGAATTTAAGAATCTCATGGCAAGAGACGAAGGACGAATAGATGAGCGAGAGAGAGAGAGAGAGAGAGAGAAAAGGCGGAGGATCGTGTAACGTGCTACGAAATCCCTCGTTATCGTAATTTCGTTCTCGAGTATCGGAGGAGACAGCCCGGGAGTCGTGACACTCCTCCAAAAGTTGACTCGTTCTCTCAAAGATCCCCAGACTGGAGATTGGATTGGGGATCGTATAAACAGTAAAGGCAACGGTCGTTGAGCAACTTCCTTTACGTCGTGGCTCGAGCCACGAACGGCAGCTTCGTGCGACCGAGGCTTTATTTTCAGGGGGATAACTTCGACATGCGCGCGCGCGTATCCCGCCGAGAAAAATACCTCTCGAGGAACATAAAGCCGATCGCCGCCCGATCGACTCGAGATCGTCGAGATGCAATCGTATACTCGCTCGTACCGGGTAACACGCGAGTTCTCGCGAGGATCGATCCATCGACGAATACCTTGTATATTTTCTCGCTAAATCTGTCGAGCGCGTTGAAAGAGAAAAATAGCTCTGTGAAATATAAATTTACAAAAAAAGTACCACTCGAGACTCTACTTGGTATCTTGGGATTTGATCTTTAACGTCGATATTATTATCGATCGATGATTCCTTTTAATTAGTTTGACGCTAAATCGAGAATTCGAGCTTCGTGCGGGCTTTTTATCGCGCATTCGATACGTTTCATGGATTAGATACGTGTACGTGGGAGATGTTGAAGGAGATGAGCGGCCCCGTCGATTGCGAATTGAGTGCTGCTTCTGATTTCCGCTGCTACATGCTCTCGCATGCTCTCTCTGTTTCCAGGAGAGCCAATCTATTTCGAACAAGAGAGTATATCGCTCCTTTCTCGAAACTAGCGCAGATATTTTCTCGCAAAAAATAAAACTCTCCAAGATTAATTGCGCTTCTCAATAAATAATTAAGCGCATCGCGCGTGCTCGTAAGAATTATTATAGTTCGACCTTCCTAACTAAACGCGCGTACAGTCCGATCGATAACTTCATTACCAAGCGGTAATTATATAGCGTGTTATATAATTAATCTATTTAATCGATATAATACATCGGGGACACATCTTCGCAACTAGAACAACCGATGTCACTTTGCTGAGGCAGAGAAATGCTCGCGATTATAATATTATATACATATACATACATATATATATATATATATATATATATATATATATATTCCGACAAATGTGGAACTGGATGAAATATTAAAATAATTATTTTATCCGTTCGGTCTATCGCTATGTACTTTTCATTCTACCAGTACAAGATATATAATTATAACCGAGGTATATATAAAAATGTCGGAGGACACGCTAGATGATTTCGATACGGTCTCTCGTAAAAATATCCGTCTCCGGATCGCGTTAATTCTCAAAGGATATACGACAAAGACGCAATACGATCGACGAGACAAAATGAAATGAATTTTACGACGGGGACGGACGGTTTTGTATAATAACAGACATCCGTAATTTTCGATAGCTCGCTCCGGCGAGATATTGCGCGACGAAATCTGTTTTATAATTTATTAGCTCTCTCTCTCTCTCCCTCTTCTCAAATTTATAAATTGAATTAAAAAAATACGACGCGAAAACGCAAATTTCCAACAACAACTTTTAATGAGAGATCATCTCTATATATACTCGTCGAGGAATCTGGAGAGGAGAAGCTAGCGGCTACCTGAAGCTGATGCACCGACGCGACGCGACGCTGTGATGGCAATTGTTTCGTTAACACGGCTATAATGCAGAAAGTTACAGGATAGTTACCGCGAGGCGAGAAGAAGAGGAAGAGAGGAGGGAGGAGGGAGGAGGAGGAGGTCATCGCGGCACCTCGAAGCAATATCAGGGAAGAGTGCGGAAATTTTCGACGGGACGTTATCATCACCACCGCGCGATAATAATTGGCTGCCGTTGCCGAGTTGCCGGGGAGAGAGATGAGAGACGGCGTAAATAATTCCCGGGTATCCCGAACGCGCGCAGGCCTCCAAAAGGAAATGGAAATGAGGCGTGTGCCTCTCTCGTCTCGTACCTACTCCGACTCATTATCTCGCTCGCCGTCGAGAAAGAGAGAGAGAGAGAGAAGGATCTAATGGAGGTTCACCCGACAGAAAGTAACGGCGGTGGCGCAATAATACCAAATACCAGCCATTTCATCCATTAGCTGTTGTAGCTGAGGGTGAACTTTGGCCTATAAAGAGAAGCTACGAATTCGGATATTTCTGGACTCGTCCACCCCTACCTTTAATGATCGCGTAAAATATGGAACGAGAATTTACCGCCTTTGTAATTAAAAGTATCCATTATAATTAAGAGGAGTAACGTACAGCGTAATATCTATACATATTTCATTTCGAGTAAAAAAATTATCAACAAGGAATAAATAGCTCTTTCTCCTCTCTCTTTTAATTGTGATTTTTATATCGGATCGATAGAGTCGAACGAATGAATCCTGATTGATTTCTAAACATCATTGTTCATAATACTATTAATTGGACACCAGCTGTGTGCCATGGGAAAACGAAAGAGGATTAATCGCATATTTTTAAAGGCTTTCATCCTTTCGTCTATACGTTTTAAGACGGCGAAATTTTACGAAGAAATGCTTTTTACTCTAAGAGCCGTTCCTCTTAATTTACCTTTTTTTTTTTTGTTTTTTTAACCTCGCTTTTAGATGCGCTTTTTAGACGCGCTTTCTTCGCATATCGCTAATACCCGCTTGAAATATCACGTCACAAATTACTTAATTTCGTATTTGTCCGGTGTACCGCGGATTTACATTTTTTCCGCGCTGATCTCGATATCTTTCGTTATATATACACTTTTCTCCGTATAGCAGTCAATATTGGAAATTGAAATATTACAACGTTGCGCAAATACTTTAAATCATATCTCAGATACATGTATAGAAAATATGGTTAAATTTTTTTTGGTTAAAATACATCGCATTCGTTCAGATACGATAACCTTATATTTTTGATTAGTTTGTATTTTCGATATACCATACATCGGATGCTCCGATATACATATATGATACCGTGCGAATATAATACGAATTAAAATATTTTAACGGAACAAAGGGTATTAGAAAAAAATTAATCCCGTAATGTTAAAAATAAAACTTTTCCAATACAACGTCTGTGAATTATGCGTGATTCGCCTGTCAAAAAAAACCCATTACTCTCTGTCCGATCATTGCTAAATAAATTTCGTAAAAAAAAATTAAAAAAAAAACACAATTTTTCCTCACGCAGATAGATATAGCCGCGAGTTAATAACAATAAATTCCCCAGGCGCGCGACATTAATTTCCACCGTCGAGAATCGACCTTTATTATTTCCTCGTCGAAACGGAAACGAAGCCGCGGCCGACCCGATTCGACTCGACTCGAGTCCGGGTATCGGGAAAAGTAGCGAAGGACCTTCGAGGAGAAATTAAAGCTTCGTGCGATCTGAAAGGGCGGAAAAAGGAGCCGACTTGGAGAAAACAAGAAAGCCACTCATGGCACGCCGAGTGAAAGAGATACGGGACGCAGAGACGTAGCTTTTATCGAAAATTACAATTTATAAAAATTGCAGCTCGCGTCGTGTCTTTCACGCGGACGTATGTATTTCTCGCGAGCGTATAATTAGTTCGAATTCGTTGCATTAGAGAGAGAGAGAGAGAAAGGGAATGTAAGGTATCCTTCACATAAGGATTAGTGCCATTGCACGGCGCAATGGTAACGGAACTCTTAGCTGACTATAACCGTATGCTTTGCGACTACGTACTCGGCGAACAGTAATACCATTGAATCGCAGTAGTAGAAACGTAGCTATTGCAGCGCGTTTGAATGCATCGCAAAGCTCAGTGCATCCAACTTCTAACATCGCAACAATCGTATAGTGAGCGAAGTGATAGTATGTAAGAAAGCATCGTCTGACTCTTGGGCAAATTATTCACAACTTTATTTAATGTAGCGTTTTACGAAGCCTGATGCAAAAGGAAAAGTACAAAAGTCCAGGTACGAAAAGGGCCACACGCAGATTGATTTTAAATTCCTCTTCAATTATTTTCTCAATTATCATTAATGTGTTAATTATTTGCCATTCTGGCTTTTATTAGTCCTTTTCATATCTTGAATTGACATACTTGAATTTGTATATATATCAGAACACAGTTTGAAAATTTGTGTTTTCTTGTTAAAAACGGTCCCCGTTAAAATTTTTGTGTCAAATATTTAACACATTCATGTGTTAAATTAACATATTGCTGTTGTGTTAATTGAACTCAAATGTTAAATTATTGAAATAACTGAAAAAAAGTGTAAAAATAACACAATGTGTATTTACTTTTAATTTTACACAATAAATATGTTCGATATTATTAGTGACAAGATTTATTTGTTAAAATTTACAGAAAAAAAATGTTAATTTTACTTTATAATATAAGTGGGGATGAATAAATATAAAATTAACAATATTTTTAGTTAATTTTTACATTAAAACTATGTTAATTTAACACAAAATTTATTTTAAGTTTACTTGAAGTTTGCATTTATTTTATGATAAAATATTAACACAATATTCGTGTCATCATTTAACATATCCGTATTATGTTAAATTAACACAAAAATTTCTGTGAATCGTTTGGGACATGTGATATTTGTTAAATTTAACACAATATTTTCAACTGTGAACCTTTCAGAGAATTTATCATTTCTGTAAAATAGTGTAATACATCTAAAGTCTCTACATATGCGGAACAGAAGCTTCTGGTATTCGTGTAATTGTAAATTGATGCATATATATTAGGGTGGTCCTTATATGGATTTTTTCAGAATTTTAATGTTGGATAGTCGTAAATCGGCTTTAAATGTGAAAAAAAAAAAATCTCTAATTTTTTCAGATTTTTATTTTGAGCTCTGAGTCTCCCTGTTGGCACGTAATTTTCTTTTTCATTTAAAAAATATTTATTTAAGTTAGTTCTAGTCTAAAATAGCGACATTTTATGAAATTTATGAATACGTTTCATTGCCGTGAAAATAGTAAAACATCGTATATGAGGTATTTCACTCGAGTTGTGTGTGTTATACTACACACAAATCGAGTGAAAAAATTTAAATTATTATTTTACGAAGTAAT
This sequence comes from Prenolepis imparis, assembly GCF_030444845.1. Taxonomy (NCBI): domain Eukaryota; kingdom Metazoa; phylum Arthropoda; class Insecta; order Hymenoptera; family Formicidae; genus Prenolepis; species Prenolepis imparis. The sequence continues at coordinate 6,050,635 of NW_028141173.1, forward strand.
CAATATATCGATTAATTTATTATTTTCCATTGATTTTTTTTTGTTGAAGATATAATTTTTTTTTTGTATTCTTTTTTAATACAGCTTATTTTCTTGTATTATTTAAATAACATATAAATGAATAAATAAATGAATTGATATAAGAATATAAGATAACACACAACTCGAGTGAAATACCCCGTATACAATTTCATGCTATACCTCACGGCAGCGAAACTATTTAAATCAGGTTTGTTGATTCTATTTTTAATCTAAAAATTACTTAAATTGGTATTTTTTTAAATGGAAAAAATCTACGTGCAAACAGGGAGACTCAGGGCTGAAAATAAAAATCTGAAAAAATTAGAGAATCATTTTTTCTACATTTGGAGCTGATTTATGACGATCCAACATGATCTTCCATTTAACGACCACCCTAATATATATGTAAAATACGGCTATAATAAGATTGTAACGTAATGGCATCAAGTCTCGCGCGAACCATATTTAACAGGTCGGATTGATATTTCGGCGGGCCGTTTTGTGCGAGTCTCATTACGCGAAATGGCACTCGTCGCGTTTTGCACACCCGACAAACCGATGACAAAGAGAAAGGGAGAGAGAGACGGAGAGGAGGAGGCCACTTGCCCGGACCACTTGTATTTATGAACGAGGGAGCGTAGTTTACTATCTTGACTTCGAATTAACTCAATCCCGTTAACAGGACGCTCGGCTGCCTAGTGTCGTTCCGGAAATGGCGCCAACACCGTATAGTCGTGTACACAGGAAGAGATATCGTAACTGCTTTTCGTCCTCCATATGTCTCGTAATAAAAGCCGGCATTATAATTGTAACAGTTGTGTGTTGCTTCGGAAGAATAACGTATGCGGGGAACCTCGAAACACACAGATCGCTCACTCTCGGCTCTTTCTATCTCTTATCGTTCCCTCTCATCGCAATTAAACATTTGTTGGGACGACTGTTGTTATATTGTTAACCGACGTGCATTTGCCTCCTTTCAGAATGTTTACGAATGGACGTAAAAGAAATATGAAAACTGCGGTTTCAATCAATATATCTCGCTTTTTCCGGATAATATCGTTTTTCAACTCGGTTAACCATTCGAGAGAATTCTGTTTAAAACTATGTACACTTTCGAAATAGGAGTTATCTGCGTGGCTCTCTCTCTCTCTCTCTCTCTCTCTCTCTCTCTCTCTTTCTCTCTCTCTCTCTCTCTCTCAAATAAAATATTAATACACAAATAATGTATATAAAATAATATAAAAAGTAATAAAATATTAATTTTTATTCTTCGAATATCATGCTGTGGGTATTGTTTCGCGAATGGACGAAACGCAACTGCGATTTTTTTCGACACGCAGTCCATAACTATTCGGCGAAAAGGGCAATAGATAAGGATTTATTTCGATAGCTCGCTCTCGATAGTTCGCGTCCGCCAACCAGAAAATCTCGCGAAATCATGACACACGTGCACGTTGTATGACGATGTATCCGAAAACTATTAATACAGAATTAAAATGTGTGACAGAGAGAGAACGTCACGCGTTTTTGCATTACTATAGAGGACGAGGTTTACCGAAATTAAAAATCGCCCGATGCTGTTGCGGATAAATCCATTTCTGTTGGATTTATTTAATAAACTAGTGCGCGCGCGACCCGATTCCATATACAAAAGATTTTATTGTACTCTCTTTCGCTATGTCCGATATCAAAAAGAGGAGGAACACTCGCGTTTTCCGCGCGCAAAGGGACTCTTCAATTACTGCCACATTTCATCGATCCTCTCAACGGATCAGTACCGATGGAAAATATTCAAATTGTCCGTAAGTAGCACGCCGGCTTTGAGTGCTTGTTTCCTGGCCGAGCGTTTTAAATTGGAGAAGACAAGGGAGCGATCTTATAGAAGTCCAGGAATCTGAACTCGTCCAGAAAGTGAAATGTTACAATTCCGCATCGGTGCGTCGGAAAATCAGGATCGCTAGTCGAGAGAAAAAAAAATTCCCATTTCTCTTTACGCGAGAGACAAAAAAAAAGCACACTCAATCAGACAAATAGCATTATCGCGTTTCCGATAAATTTTCTATAAAATGCTCGCTTAATCTTGGAACATCGATACCTCATCAAACATGTCATATATGTTGGAACGCATTTCGAGTGGTGAAAAAAAAATCGAATTTCAAATCGCGTTTAAAAAACAAAGACACGTCGAAAGTTGATCTCGTGAATTTTGCATTTTGCCAAGAATAAATTATTTGACGCTCTCCGCTCCGACTTATCTATCGATAATTCACGTTAATGTAAATAATATAAAGCTTAAATATTAATTGTAATAATATAAAATACGTTTCTCTGTTAATATATATTTAAGCACGCGCAAATGCATAATATTTGATTTGTGCGAGCCGTCGATTGACATTGCGATATTTTTCCGCGTGCCGCTAAAATCTCGTGTATGTAATATCCGAAACATTTTCTTAGCCCCCGGGCAACTCTAACTATACAGCTGACTCGACTCGCGGATGAAACCGCGCGTCGGACGAACGCATTAGCTTCGCTACTTTGAAAATTCCAACTTCCGTGCGCGTAAGAGAGGACGATACGAGGGATTACACTGGAGAACCCCCGTCTTAGTTAGTTCTGGAAAATCCTTCCGGCGTTTCCTTCCGTCGAGACTCGGCGGAATAAAACCGTGTACCGAGAGGTTTTAATGATCGAGACATTAGTCTTTTTCGCAGCAATAATTCATCGGTCGACTTTCGGAAATAAAGCGGCGAGGGAGCACAAAAAAGGTATAGTCAAGTAAAATATAACGATCATATATACGTTGAAAATATTAAACTGCGCAAAACATTTTGTATGTTGTAGCAGATTATGAAAGGATTTCGCTTTGAGAAAGAGTATTTGTCGCGACGACACAAAAGTACGCATATGGAGAACGCATTCCGTCAAAAGGGAATTGAATATTAAAACTAAATTAGTTTTGTATAGATCGCGATTCCGCTAATATCCACGTTACTCGAATAAAAGCATGCGTGATTAACGCATGTTATTTATTTCTATGCATTTAATTCTACTTTATCATTATCTGTGCAAAACGCAAAAGATTAATGAATATTATATGTACGTGCCTGAAAACGTCACGTTATCTAATTAATTGCACTAAATATATACAGGGTGTAATTAAACAAACACATACGGAGCACACCATCAAATTCTCTGACCAATTTGGAGACGATTTTTCCTCAGTGAGGCACCAATAATTTTCGAGTTAACTAACAATAAGCCTTGTGGAAATAAAATATTAACAAAACCACATTTTTCAGTTAATTTCAGGTTAAGTTTATTTTAATAAAATTTGAATTTAAGGCTTATTTACAAAGATACAGTATTGTAAAAATTGGGAACGATTGAAAAAAATGATGACCTCCGACATTTTCGCTGAGGAAAAAGCTTCTCCAAATTGGCCAGAGAATTTGATGGTATCCTCCGTATATGTTTGTTTAGTTACTCCCTGCATATATCGTTTTCTCTATTTAAATACAATTGTCTGGGCGAAAAAAGCTCTGCGGCATCAAAGAGAATAATCAACGTCAATTCCCTCTATATAAACAGAATCCAGGATTATCGTCGACGCGACTTTCTCGTCACGGTCAGTGGCTGATTGTGAGTTTTCATTGACTCTGTCAGGGACAAGAGAAAGAGAGAGAGAAAGAGAGAGAGAGAGAGAGAAAGAGAGGTCGAAAGAAATTGGCGCGCCATAACCGTTTCGAGCTCGTGGCCCATTACCGGCCCATAATTGTCTCCCGGGGCTATAATAGAATGAGCGTAACGATAGCTATAACAGTTGGCGTATACCGCCAATTCCGTTCAATGAAGAATGAAGCGTGAGAGATGGAGAGAAGTGGGATATCGTTCGGCACGTGCCCCGATCCGTCCATTCCTTCCAGCACAAGTCGGCCTTCCAACCCTTTTCGTATTTGCGCAGGAATAACCTTGCAGGAGAGAATAACTCTCTTCTCCTAGGCGCTATCAGCGCGAATCGCGCGATGAATGAACCATTCGCTAAGCGTTCGTGCGCGCCGATTTCCGTCGCGATAGAAGGACTCGGCGTTGAAAAGAGGGCGTTTGCGGAAAAATTCTCATCCAAGTCCAAGTGTGTCGGGAATCGATACGCTATCGAGGGTTTTTACGATAACACTTGGCAGTCAAAAGTATGAGCGTTATACCCCTTATATATCGTATATATATATATATATATATATATCTGTTATTATCAAGGTTTGAAAAAACCCGGGTTTTTTTTAAAAAGCCCAGCCCAGTGGGTTTTTTCTTAAAAACCGGGTTTTTTGGGGGTTTATTGGGTTTTTTGGGGGTTTTATTGAGTTTTTTGGGATTTTGTTGGGTTTTTTAATTTTTTTAATTTAATTTTTTATAATTCGCTAATGATTAAAAAAATTGGCTATTTAATTGGCACAATTCCTTATTATAAATTAATTTTTATTTAATTTTTTTTATTTATTAATGTAATAGACCTTCTATTACATTAATAAATAAGAAAAATTAAATAAAAATTAATCAATATTAAATACTTCATTTATAATATTATTAAATTTTTAGCATTTTTGGATGGGTTTTATAAATGGGTTTTTAAGTAAGTTTTTTAAAGTGGGTTTAACCCAATAAAACCTACCCGGTAGGTTTTATTGGGTTGGGCCCACTTAGTCAAACCCTGGTTATTATCGTTGTATTATATACAATTCGCGGGACTGTGTGTAGTCTGATATCTCGTACGATCGACCGTAAACGAAAGTTTAACGTACAAACTCGTGATAGAGATATGATCGATATCGCTTGACATCACGCGCATTTAACGTAGAGGAGCTAGCTCTTGTATAATTAAGCGGAATTGTATAAATCGGGGAATGAAATTAGGCGAAAATGGTAAATCCGCGACAACGCGGAAGGCATGTTTGTTGGCAAGAATGTTTCGGACGAGCTGTTGTTTGCGATTTCCTTTCGAGCGAAAAGAGAGAGAATTCCTAACGTCCATCCATTTACCCCAGGCGGATATCCGGGGAGAAAGCATATCTCGCTACGGAGAGACAGCGGGAGCGAAAGCGAGAGAGGCTCGAAGTGAAAACGTAAAATCGCGCCATCCCATATCCCTCTTACCTTTACACCGCGTCGTAACGCGGCGTCGCCATTTTCCCCGGATCGAATCGGTCCAAACCGCGAGTCCAATCGCGCTTGAACCGGAACATTTCACATTTGAGAATATTATCGAGAGTTTGGAGTTCGAAGAAGAGAGGGAGGAAAAGAAGACAATTTCTACCTAACGAGAGAGACTATCTCGCGTTCGCCTAGGAGTTTGCGTACGCTGCACGTACGTCCGTCGTAATCTTGGCTTTCTTCTCGCCTCCGTCGGCGAGAGCATCTGTACTGGAGAGATATCTGCTGAATTAAGATACACCCCGAGACGAGACGCTGCCGCGATGAGATATATAATTAAATCTTCTTGTATCTCGTGACGCGCGCGAATAAGCTTCTTCTTCCTCGCGGAGAGACGCGTGGTAAATTTTTTTCCAAGTCGCAGTGATGTAGTATATATTACATGTAACCGCGGGTTTTCTTCGCGCGAGTACGAAACGATAATTTCCATTCGCCAACGCGGAACGCGCGCAAATTACTGGGGCCAAATTCCGTCATCGATCGTCGAATTACGCGATATTTCGCGAATGGCCGAAACGAGGAAATTTCGGAGGACCTCTCTCGCCGAAGAGTGACCGCGAGCATCGAATGAACGTTAATGCGTAAGAGCTACCGCTCGAACGCGATGCGAATCGTTGACGGAAGGTCGAATGACCCTTTAAACGGTCGGCACTCTTAATACAGGTATTGACTAACCCGATTTCGCCCTAACCGGAGACCTCGTCGCTATATTGTACGTGCTCCTGGATTATAGCACTAACAATAGATTCCAATATCCAGAGGCTAGATTTAGAAGTAGTACAGACCAATAAGCCGACTAAGGTAAGCATAAAGTAGCATAAGTTTCCTCATGGTTCAACGCAGCATCGATATGGATCGATATTAAGTGCTTTCCGTTTTTGCTTCAATATTACACGAGGGCGGAACAATGTCGTATTAGAGCATTCGTATATTTTATATATATATATATATATATATATATATATATATATATAGAGCGAAACGGACCTCGGAAAGTCGTCGCATTAAATCGATTAGTCGTCGAGGCAAAAAGAATCATACTGTAATCGCCCAAGTTTTTCGCCACCGTCTCGGCCGCCGGCGTCGTCGCCCTCGTTTTTCTCACATTACGTAAGAAAATAGAGCCGGGGCGGACTGCGAAGCGGCTGCTCAAAATACAGTAAATTTGTAAGTCGTCCGAGGCACAAGCGCCGCCAACTTATTTCAACCGTTTCATTAGCGTTTAGAGGCAAGACAACTTTAAGAAACGACGACGACGACGACGTCGCCGCGGCTTTTTAATCGCGTCTCTCGGTAAAAAGCACGGCGAAAAGTAAATGGTGACGTCGTGAAACAAGCTACGTTAACCCGTCAAATGTATTTAAAAAAACGCATTAAAAAAAGAGATTTTTTTTTAATCCTTGATATTTTTTTGATGTTATATAAAAGAATTAAAGTTAACCCATTTAAAAGGAGAGAAACAAATTTTTTAAATAATTTGTTAGTGAAATATGAATTTGCAAATTAAATTTTTTAATTGTAAACTGTTTTCAAGTTAATTTAAATTTGATTAATCTTCCCCTCTCTGTCTCTCTCAAAAGTAAAATAAGTTTGAGCGAAATAGCTCCACCGGAATAATGGCCTTTCGTTCAATTTTTATTTAGAAAATATCGATTCGTTTAAGGCAGTATCAGCTACACGGCCGAAAGATCAATCCCGAAACATTCAGCAAACTATCAATTTCACGGTGGCACACAGTTTTTAGCAAAGTTAGCCCACGGATGGAGAGCGAACGTACAATAGATCGCGCTACAGCGACAATCAATTCAAGTTTAAAGTCGGGCACCTCGGAATGTTACACATCGGCCTCGTCCACTCACACAGGTTCTCCTGCAAATATCATGGCACGGTGGAAAGAGGCGTCCATCGGACGTAGAGGGATGCTTTTTCACTAGCGGTAATAGCGGCGCGTTAGTCTTCTGTTTCCCGGGAAACGCGAGTTTCCCCCATTATCCGGCTTTTTATTCGGCCGGAATTAAGAACACAGATCATGCTAGACGACCATCGTGTAACTTTTGCGTTTATCGTCTATTCCGGAAGAAGACCGAGGCGCAGCGGGCCTTTACCTTAAGTGAGAACTTGGCCGCACTTATATTTTACCTCGTCGCATAATTTTTTCACCATCCTACCGTAAGTGCATAGTGCCGCGCCCCCGCGCAATTTTATCGATGTGTCAACGATAGGTCAACCTTCCCCCGTAAGTTGCCGCGCCTTAAACTTGTAAGCGATGTGTTTTCTCCTGCGCCGACACATTATGGATATATATATGTATATATATATATATATATTCCTTCGCGGCACTCTGGACGTCGCGATGTAATTGAGAGCGTGCGCTATCTCTATTTCACGAATGTCTCAATCGATATACGCGACAGAAATAATATTTGCATTCGGCATCGCGAAACTTTAATTGTCCAATCGTTTATTCTCCGCCCTAAACGCGGGTTTATTCGCTGGTCACGCGACGTCTATATATTTCTATCGGCCGGGGAGAGATACCGAACGCTCCATGAAAATTAGTTTACTACATTACGCCGACGAGCGTGAGATATATAAGTGCAATAATTATCCGTACGATGATTTAAATCGCGCCCGAATGTAAATCGCGGAATAAATACATTATCGCGGGCGCGGCGCATTCGTTATTACGTTCATGAATTAAACGACGAATGAATTACAATGATACAGGCTTTCGGCGTTATCGTTTCCCCTGACAAGTTGAGCCTCGGCGGCGAAATCACGGCAACATCGGGAAATGTGCACGGATGATAGATGGATGGATGGATAAATAGATAGATAGCTAGATGGATAGACATAGAGATAGAGAGAGAGAGAGAGAGAGAGAGAGAGAGAGAGAGAGAGAGAGAAGCGTAGATGGAAATGTGCGCTACTGTGCCTGGATTCATGATTTCTTAAATAGCTCGCAGTAAGTGCCTGGCAATTCGCTTCATTTACATCGTCAACACGTAAACGATTCAAGCAAATAGCGAAATTAATGCGTACCTTTTGCGACACTGTCTCTATCTCTCTCTCTCTCTTTCTCTCTCAAGAGGACGCGACACGATAAACTTATATATTCGCGAGAATAAATTTTGCGCAAATTATTTAATCGAAACTCTGGAGATTGTATATAAACCAAAACCACCCTTTCAATTTTTTTTATTGAAAATTTATCCGAAAATGGGAGCCAGTTTGATTACAAATGACTCCCTCATTTCCCCCTCGCGTGTCATTACTTCAAAAATGGTTTAATTCAATATTGATATTGTATATACAGATATTTTCGCAATATTATTTCGTTTGTTTGTTTCATAACAATTAACAAACGCCGGCTAAAAAAGATGAAAGCGACGTGGATTCGGAGCGGATCGCGAATCAGGACGGATAAATTTCCGGACAGATTGTATATATAAAATATAGCCATTCACTTTAATACTCTTTCTTTTTTCATCATTCCAGTTTCCATACGAATTTCGCTCTTCCGTCTTCTTAGTCAGTTTTAACGATAAACCGTAACGCAGCGCTGATTTGATGAAAAATTTCAATTTCAAGATTTAATTGTAATAAAAAAAAAAAAAAAAAAAAAAATACATGCATATATATATTTATCATCCATATTTATTTTGTTATTACGAAATATTCTCCGTTTCACGACTGTAAACGGTGGCAAAATTTCAAAGAGGGGGAGGAGGAGGGGGAAATCGATGCGAAAACATTCATCGGCTCGCGTGTTAATTTTGATACGAGCCAACCGGACGAACACGATGTGCACATAAAATAAAAAAAAAAAAAATTCCAGACGATAGCCATCTAACTTTCATACAGGCCGTCATGTCCGTCCGCGGCCCGTTTCCCCACGTGTGATGAACCGCCATCGACATAAAAGAGAGACAAGAAAAGACCGAGAGGGAAGAGATGTCGACACATACATATTTTTGATTACCCGTTACATATTTTATATCGTACATCTCCGCGGCGAATTGACCGAGGAAATTTGCAATTAAATAATACATTCGGTAAAGCGAGACGTGGTTTTGAAACACGTATATAAAACATCACGTGTATAAAAAACTTTAAATGGAATTACATATACACCGAACGAACAAATATTTGTAATGATTAAATCTCTCTCACCAAATTAAATAAATCGAAATAAAATCAAAATAAATAAATAAATGAGGAATTAATGCGAGCTTCCCTCCCTCTCATTTCATAGGCAATAAAAATCTTGTCTCTGCCCTTTTATCGATTTCCTCTCATATGTATGACACAGAGAGGACAGGCGCGCCGCTGTCTCAGGATATCTTGATCCGTCTCTCTGGTATTCGAGGATTCACATCTGAATAACGTATTTGCAAGGACGAGCTCTAAGGGCAAATCGCGATTTCTACGGAGCAGAGAGAGAGAGAGAGAGAGAGAGAGACGACTAAATTCGGCTAGCCGGCTAAAAATTCAAATCGCCTGAATGCTAAGCATCCGGGCGCTTATCTGCTCGCCAGACTGCGGAATTAAGATCGATATGCGGGATCGTTCCGTCTGGCAGGGGGTCCGTCGCGTTTCTTGCAGGGCTCCACGGTAATGTCGGTCGAGGAGTTACAACGCCGTCTGGCGCCGTCGAAAGCAGCATCTCGGAACGTGAAGGAAATTCCTCAACCCGCGCTTGCTTCTTCCGCCTGCATTTTTTATGTCTCATATTTATGCAATATTTATCAGCGCGAAATTTTCTGCCCGTGGCCCGTCGTCCCCGCGTATACACGAGACATTGTATCGACCCGAAGGAGGCGAAATTTTCCTCCTTATACAATATGAATCGCGATCGATAACGCGAATTATCGCAACTATATTTTTTCAGATTTATATATCCGCTATATTTTTTTTTTACGAATGTAATTGTAGTATTAAAACGCGATGATAAAAAATGTAAAAATATCGTTAAATAATCATCAAGACCGAAAGAAGAGAGAAGAGATGTAGAGTAAAATTTTTTAAATATTTACACACATTTTATAAATTTTTCCAATTTTAATTACAAAGAGTTCTTTAAATTTTCTCTCTCTCTATTTTTTTTGTTGCTTATTTCACGTGCCTTTGATTCGTGTAATCCGGAAAATGTGTGAAAGTCGCTTTGTTATACGTATTGCTAATAGTGTTACAATATGCTCGAACCGATCGCTTTTCTCTTCCGCGGTAGCATCCTAACCGTAATCCACTCCGAAGTTGTCAGAAATTTGAGAACGTTACAGAGTTATTCATCCATAAATGGAGAGCCAAATGCGAGCGATCTATTGTAATTACCATCCGCCTGTGCACTCCGAAGTTCCGGTTAATCCACTCGGCGGCGATCATTTCATCAAATGGTTTTCGAATATCGATTGGTGCTCATTTTGCAGAATATAAAATCGACACGTTTGCCGCCCGGCTATTCCCGATTGCCGTATAATAGACCCCGTCCCCTAATACGGCGTGCCCGTACGCGCTTCCTGCATTTTAATGCACATAATTAAATGCAAAAATTGTCCGACGAGCGAGCGAGCGAGCGACGGATAGCAAAAAAGAAGGCTCCGAATTAATCGACAGCGTCACTTCAACAGGTCGTCATCCTCGTTTTCGCTCGCGCGATTCCATTAAATCGCGCTTAATCAATTACGCACGTTCGACATCTTTTTCCGCCGACTTGTCGACCAATTTACAACGCTTGCTCGATGAAAGAACGATTATTTATCCGATACGGCCGTATCGTCGGCAAATAAACGCGGATGCATTTAATCGGCGCGAGCGCGCGCTTTCCAAAAAGTTTCTTCTTCCCCGATCCTGATCCTGTTAAAGGAGAGCCAGAGGATTAAGCACGATACACGGACGATTGCCTTACACGATCACCAAGTAACTTTCACGTTATCGTCTCATCCACTGGCCGTTTATCCTGTGCAACGTAGGTCGGCCAAAGGAGAGAGCCCCGGTCGAGAAAGCTATCGAGTTGCGGAAACTCCCGAGTGTGAAGGAAACTCTTTAATGTTTTCCCCGCGTTCTTTCGTTCCTCCATTCTCTCTCTCTCTCTTTCTCTCTCGTGGTCGCCCCGGCCGAGAAATTTATTTAATCGACGCAGCGACTAACGAAATTCCGAGAACGCGTCGTAACACTCTAAAGAGGAATCCGCGGTTCGATCGTTCGTAGATGCATATTGGGTTCCGCAATCACTTTAGACGCTCCATTTCTCCCCTCCCTCAATGTTTCATCGAGCAAAGAGAGATTCTGTTTGTCGAAGTCTTAATAATGCCCGAGGGCGTGTAATGAAATATTGAGGGAATACATGATGCGTCTCTCACGTGTCGGGAATATTTTTTCCTTCTTTTATTTTTAAGCCAACGGATAAGAGTTTCTCGAGATGCTAAAGTGACCTTTCCGTTAAACCGTCGCGACATCTCCGCGTAAAGAAAATAAAAATGAAATGTCTTAAATAAGAGCAAGAAAATTCCGATCCAGGAAACTGTCTCGATCGTCGAGCGGAATCTTGAAACGCGCCTGTTTATCTTCGTTTTCTCTTATTCGCTTTATTCTCTTCATGAAATAAAAAAAAAACATACATGACAAATGAGCATATATTCTCTATAAGAGTGATAAAAATTTGCATTATAAGACTATTCCATCTAAGCACGGGAAGAGAGATCTTGCCGATAACTTTCGCAAATGTGAAAGAGATTCTATGATATCACGACCTGTATATCTCACGGCAACGAGAAACTATGCGAAACACTCTTCCACCTGCTTTATGTTACGTGTAACTATGCGAAGAGCGCGACGAAGACGCGACTCCGATTCGATCCTCGAATAACGTTTGCGCCAATATTATGTTTCTGCACGGTTAACGCAGAATTTCCATTCTCTTTAGAGTCAGAAAATTGCTCATAAGGGTTGTTAATAGAATCTCCGTGTATATATACAATCTCTCCTTTGAAAAAAGAAAAAGTTATCAAAGAATTCTCTATCTGTATAGGGCAGATTTTTCTTTTATTTATTTATTTTTTTTTTTAATAAGACTTTATATAACACGGTCATCCTATTACCGTTCAAGATTAAAGCGCGCGAAGACGCGATGGACAGTCTGAAAAATGTTGGAATCTCTCAAGTAGAAAGCGGAATTATTCACGTTTAAAATTCCTCGGACGGACAAATTCGTCGCTTCGAACCCGGTCCGGGTATTAAAAGAGCCGCCCGCGTTATTTGGACAAGGGACTCGCGAAAAATGGAAGAGCGGTAAGAAAGCGCAGGGTATAGATGGAAAGTCGAAAAACCGCAAAAGTCTATCAGGCAACCGAAGGAAATTTACCCGGAATTCGCCGGCGATCGAAATGACCGTTCCGACTCCTTTCGACACTAAAGGACTGCGCCCGCGTAATTCAAGGAACAATCGCGAAAGCTCTATCGCCGTTGAAAAAAACTGAAGAATACGAGACCAAAGTAAGCGGGGAAGAAAACAACGTTAATTTAATTTTCATTAATTTACATTACAATAAAATATAAAATATGTTTGATTAATTTTACTATGCAGTTTAGTAAAATTAATCAAACATGTTTTATATTTTATTGTGATAAATATTAATCAGAGAAATGCTCATAAAATTCTTTCCATACCATACTGTCCCACAATTACCATGATTTTCAGGGTAAATTTTAAGAGAAAATTCTCTCCGTGTATAACTGCGAAAGTTGTAACGATTAAAAGTCGAATAAAATGTAGGAGGAACACACTGCGGATGTGGGGAATAAAATAATGTAAAATTCAATCGAGAGAGAGAGAGTAGCGCGCAGGATTCGGAATTTTACTTTACTGCGTCCGGTAGGATTCGTGTATCCACCGGTGTTGGTGGAAATAACCGCTCTCTCGCTCTCGCCTCCTTCCGGTGTTAAATTACTGCCCTTATTTGGACAAGTACGCGAAAGATCCTTCGCGCGCGGATGCGAGACCGAGGGGATTTAACGCCGGGATCCCGTTACCGGGACAAAGGATTAAAGCCCGATGCACGGACGATCACCAACTAACTTTCGCCTTATCCTCCCATTTCCCGTTTCTCGCCGCAAGCTCACCCGGCACTCGGTGGGACCCAAGTAACGCGGCGGTGGCGGAAGTCGGGAGAGTGAGCGCAGGGGCGAGAAACCTGTCAAGTGCAATAACTCGAAATGCGAGAGAAATTCTTTCGCTACCGAGGGGGCCAGACGCTCCTTCCTTCGTGCGCGCGAGTGGCTGCACGAAACGCCATTCCTCTTACCCTTTTTATGCCTTTTTCAATGTAACGCGTAGGGGAAGCCCATTACGCCGCTGTGCGAGTTGATATCGAGTTGTCTCTCTCTCTCTCTCTCTCTCTCTCTCTCTCTCATAGTTCAAATAAGGAATAATACTCATCCCGAGATTTAGTCGAGTATATCGCAAAACACACAGCTTCAGAATCATCAAAATGTAAACTAATTATACACTCATTAGCATAACGTTGTTTATCCCATTTGCGACTTATCTCTAAAATGATCGCATTATGATCGAAACAATCGCATTGTACTCGAATCTCTCGCTCTCGAGATGTTGTTCGACTCGTAATTTAAAGCTGTGTCGATTTGCAATACGTATATATACTATATGCGAAAAGTCGCAGTTCGATAATATAAAATAGATACTACACGGGATATAATGACAAATCGTCATTCGAGCGTGAGCGCAAGGTTCGCATCGACGGTATCTAATTTCAATCCAGCGAGAGAAAAACCAAGTAGATTTGATTTATAAAAAAAAAAAAATATACATCTCGCATATTCTATCTCTCCTCTCTTTCTGGCAATTGTCACTGGGCGGTCTCGCAGGGGAGGACAATCGCGGAGAGGAGGAGGACGACGACGACGACGACTCTCCTTACACTCTCGGCTCGACAATGGAGCGATGTCGTACTCGGGCCAGTCGGAATTTTCGGATTTATGGCGAGGAGCATATTCCATACGGTGGCATCCAAGAAGCGTACGTACGCCCGCACAATTCCCCCATAAATTCGAAAATCTCGAGAGTCGCGCCAGGATACTCCCAGAGGGATCGCCGGTCGATCCTATTACCGGGCCACAGGATTAAGCCCGATATACGGAAGATCGCCCCGGACGATCGCCAACTAACTTCCGCGTTATCCTCTCGTCCGCCGGCCGTTTTTCCCCGATGTCGCGGTGAGGTGAGGTGAGGTGCGGTGCTGGCTGGTCGAAAGAGGGACGGACGGATGGACGAACCGCTGCCTCCGTCCTCCGCTCCTCCGAGCGGAGCGTATTTCGCCAATTTCGTTAGCGCCCGCATGGACGCGCGAGCGCGCTCCCACCCTCCTTCCTGCAAACGCACACATGCGCGTACACGTATATACACACACACATATATATATACACACACCTATATGAAACGCACCACGTGCAAGCGAGAAACGCGCGCGTACGTAGAGAATGCACCCAAAGAGAGAGAAAGAGAAAGAGGGAGAGAGGGAGAGAGAGAGAGAGAGAGAGAGAGAGACGGAAGATTTTGCAGCGATCATCGACTTGGAGAACGGCGCAGTCGCCCAGGAACCAACTCGAACTCACTCACCCTGCTCCCCGAGAGCCCCCTCAACCTTCTCCGGATAGTTGCGTCCTTCTCGCGCCCTTTCTACCCCGCTGCCAGGTGGTCTTTCACCCTCCTCGAGCACCACCGCCACCATCGGCACAACCACCACCACCGGCAGAACCACTGCCATCACCACCACCACCACCACCACTACCACTACCACCACCACCAGCAGCAGCAGAGTCGGCAATAGTACCAGCAGCAGCAGCAGCACCAGCAGTAGCAGTAGCAGCAGCAGCAGCAGCACTGCCGTCGCTACCACCTCCTCGGACTCCGTCGCATCTCTCTTTCTCTCTCTCTCTTTCTCTCTGTCTCTCCCTCTCCCTTCAACCGTCTCTCTTCCTCTATCAATCTCTCCCTTTCTCGTCCACGTCGCTGCACCCTCCGCTAGTCCCGTCGCTCCAACCCTCTCGCGCGCGCCTCGGCGCCTCGTCCTCCTCCGGTGCCAATGCCGCAGTACCGACTGCTTTCCGCGGAAGGTGGAAACCCGTGTAACACGAGCGTATATAGATTTTCAATTAGTCAAGGGGCGGCAGCGTAGGAAATTATGTGTCGCGTGTCACCGCGAGCCGCCGCGAATACTTGAAGCGCGCGCCGTCGTGTTGCCGATCATCGTCTTCGTCCTCAACATCTCTTCGTCGATTGAATTTCGCTCCGCGCGCGAGCGGCAAGGCCGCGCGTGTTTCGTCCCTCTCGATCATCGATCGACGTCGAGAGATCCATTTCCGACGTGTTCGATACAAAGAGAGAGAACGTGTGCATTCGCCGCGATCGAGTGTTTACCAGGGATCACGTTGTGGAGCCGTACGAGTGGAAGCGATGATGACTCGTCGTTCCGAGGCCGCGGGAGTTAGAAGATAGGTCAATCTTCCGCGTTAAGCGCATCATCATCGTCGGATTATCCCCGACGATCTCGGGGAACCAGAATCACTCGCGGGAGCGAGGATGCTGCGCGCGGCCTTGGTCGTCCTATTGCCACGGCTCCTCGTATTGTCGTCGCTGCTGATCCATTCAGGTACGAAGAGAGAGATCCTCGTTGTAATTCTCACGTATAAACTATGTATATTCTATATACGCGCTCGGAAACTGACGGATTTCTCGCGTAAACTGTATATACTTTAAAGAGAACGTTGCATTTGGATAAGCATACATTAGAATCGAATAAAGCAGGATATAACCGAGTCTTAACATTGAAATCTATAGAGCGAATCTGTATAGGAGCGACGGGCCGAAACGATTTTACAAGACACGTAAAAATATATTTAAAGTGTCTCTCTTTCTTTATTTTTGTTTAATTTTCACAATTAAATTATTCTTTTTATAATTCGTTAAATTAATCTCCAACGCTGTAGAAAAAAAAAAAAAAGTACGGTCGCTACTGCAAATCAGTCGTCGTGGTAGGACAAATAACGAAATCTATCTGCATGAACGAATAGCGTTTATAAGAGATATCAAAATCCATTTTCCGACACGCGTGCCGAGAATATTTCGACTGCTCTGTCCAAGTTCAATAAAAGTGTGCATGAATCGGCGCTGATTTGCGAATTAAACGGTGCCGCTCGAAAAATGATCGGGCTATATTTCGCGAGTAGTCGGGCATTTCGCGCATTATATGATAAGCGAATTAGTAAATTAACGAACCCGCTAATACCGGGCGCGAATTTCGCAATTATCCCGAAATCGTCCGATTAAATCGTCGACAAAGAGGTGAAAGGGGGCAGGAGGATTCGGGTATCGTGTATCGCGTGCACATGTATGTATATATGTATATGTATCGTATATCGACAAATGCATACCTGCTCTTTGCTCGTCTAGCTCGCCCGCTCGCGACAAAATGCAACGTGACACGAGAGGAATAAAAAGAATACAAACTAGACGAATAAAAGCTAGTACCTATACCCACCTACCTACCTACCTACACAAAACGCCATATGCATTTATGTATATCCATGCAAAGCGCCGAGAATAACAATCGCGTACGAAAATAACGGATATTTTCGATCGCGCGATAAACAGAAATTCGCGAGAGTATATATATACATACATGAGATAATTCAATTACGTTCCGCCGAGCGTTATCGGTCGACGATTCGAGAAATATCGAGAAATCAAACGAAATTTAATCGAACGCGGCTGTGTGGATTTACATAAAGAATAGGTCCCCCCGCGAGTTATATTTTCGTTAAGCTCGAATAAATTGAAATAACACGATCGGGGTCAGAAGAAACGCCGAAAATTTTCCCTTTTTATCGAGCATTGTACCGTCCGCGACAGAAACCGCGATGTTTCGCTTCGAAATTAGTTTCGCCCAACTCAATCATCCCCCCCGGTCCGCTATCGAGAAAACGCATTTTTTTTTTTTTTTTTTTTTTTTGCCACCCGCGACGAAAGGCAGAAAAAGAAAGAAGAAACTCTGTGTTTCAAGTTCGTACATAATTAAAATATTCGATCGCGATCCGCGCGCCGTCTTTTTACCTACGAAATAAGTAATGGCGAGTTTGCGGAGGGCATAACTACTGTTTGCGAATTGGCGGAGATAATGGAACGGTAGGCGGGCACCGAGCAAACCGTTGTCGTTTGGAAATTGCCCCTTCAACCTCGCCTCCGCCGTACATATCGATCGACGTAAACAATACTCCGAGATTCGTCGTTTCGCGAAATCGCGAAAATCCCCCGCGGAAATTTTTTTCTTCTTTAGCCTATCGTTCGTCGAACTCGAGACGCGGCTCCTAATTAGGAGCTTCAATCTATAATTATAGATTGAAATTAGATTTAACCTCGTTTTCTCTCGAGGGTAGTTTATTTTTAGCGGAAATATCGCGCCAGGATTTCGCAGACTCGTAATTGAATTAAAAACGTAGAGACGGTATGGATGTAGTATATTTAGTCACGAGGCAGAGCGAATTTGCGGCGAGGGTAACTAACCGTTTGCGAATCGAGTCGAGGGTGGAGGATAATGGGACGATCGACAGCTTCAAACAGCGATTATCGTTCGGAAATTACCCCCTTCGCAATTGTATCTCACCGGAATGAACCCACGCGATTTAGCGCGCGTCTTATCTAAGGTAAGGGCCGGCCGGCCCTTAAATGCGCACTGTCACGTGACGTTCGCATAAGGGTAATTAAGATTTCTAAGAACGTCGCCTCTCGTCTACCCGCGGCTATATTTATAACCCGGCCAATTACCGTATCTCACCTTATTCGTCTTGCCGCGATATGCAGGCCCGAGATTTTACTATTTTAAAGCGCATATTACTCAGTCTCGCGTTCGCAAAATTATTATTATTATTATTATCATCATCATCATCATCGCCCGTGGGTTTGCAGGAATTAATATATCGCTGCCGCGCACATCTTTCGATAATACGCGGTTATCGGATGACCCGGGCATATTTGTACAAATGTTTTCGCCTCATTATCTATTCCGGAATTTACATATCGGGCATTCGCGAGAGAAATTTCTCGTCTCCTTCAGAGATCTATTTTGAAGAAGGAAAACTCGGATAAGTGTCCAAGTTGTACATGTAAGAATATAAAATGTAACATTGTTAAAGAGATACAAATATAAATATATATACACCGATATTCTTATTGCGGGTCGAATTTTATTATATTACATATAATACATATATATATAGAATGGAATATAAATACTTGACCCGCAATAACAGGATATCAGTTATTCATTATGACCTAAAATTCTTAATTTCGGATACCACCACCGAGACCCCAAACGGCGAATCTAATATTTATAGTTCAACCCTTGTATCCCCTCCACCTCTCTTTCTTTCGCGAAGCTCGAAATCCTCGTGAAATTCGCGTAACGGCGAGCCTAAAATAACAGAGATAGTGGAAAAAAAATAACGCCGCATTTGCATCCTGGCCAACAAGCGTCACAAATTATTCAAAGTATCTCATACCACGGCGAATCGGGAAAATTTCATTCGCAGCGACGGCGAAGGCATAAAGGGACAAAAAAAAAGAAAGAGAACCGACGCGTCTCTCGTTTAAACGCATAAACTCGCCGCATTAGCCCGCGTGCGAAAAAAAAATGTCGCAGTCGCCGATATATCGATGAGAGGAGGGATACGACAATTAGAGAGCTTAAATTCTCGCTACATCCATCCTCCCGGAAGCGACGGCGACGGCACTTAGCCGTCGACCGGTCAACGGCGGACCCGATTTCAAAGTTAAATCGAGTTTGAACTTTGAACCGCGATCGCGGCACTGGAACCAAAACCCGCAGATGGCGAAGTACGTCGAGGTACGAGAGAGAGAGAGAGAGAGAGTTAACGTTCGCTATCGCGGCTCGCCGGTCGAAACCGAAAGAACACGACTTCTCGCTTATCGTCGTCACTTTCGCGGATGGCGGTTTTCCGTCGCCCGCACGACGACGAGGAAGAGTCATCCGAGGACGTTTTCCAATCGGAACTCACGACGTCGACGTCGTGTAAAGCACAATCTGCGCGACGAAATCTCTCGCATTATATGGGAAAGCCAGTTTCGGGATCGGTGGCTCCGGCGCTCAGGAAACTGTATTACAATGGATCGTTAACTCAAGTAGCATAATTGGCTCAATTTCCGATAAAACCCGATAAAACGGCGGCGACCGAGCTCTCTCTCTCTCTCTCTCTCTCTCTCGCTCAATATATATGGCCTCGTTTAAATAAAACAATACCACGCACATCGGCCGCTTTGCTCTTCCCCCAAACCCTCCTCTCTCCACGCATTTTCCCGCTGTTTTTGTGTCCAGTTTTTTCTCCCGCTCCGACCGTTCGGCAAATCTCTATGCAAAACAGTAATCAAAGATACTAGTTTTTTTTTTATCGCGCGCAACGTCGCGCATAATTTAATATATAAAGCACCCCGGCTAACTTAATTACGCTCGGACGAGATTTATTAGCTTGTCACGGGAGTCCCGTCATAGCTCGCGCAAGATCTGACGTTTTCCGGGATACGCGAAACTTTGTAACTTTGTACGCGAGGATATAAAAATAGAATGCATTGATTCATGAGAGTGGTGCATAAATTTTACAATTTTTATAGGCGAGAGAGAAGAGATGTCGGAGAGATAAGGTACATGGAGAGCTTTTATAAAGCTGCAATCTTGAGGTTCGCGATCGAATTTACAAGAACTAATTAATAAATTTCTATTACAAAAATAACTTTAATCTTATAACTCAAAACTCATTAAGAGTAAATTTCATATCGTTATTGATGTGCAAAATTCAATCAGCTGTGATAATTTTCTCCATTTTCCCTCTCCTCTGACTTTCCATCTACAGCCGTTTCTTGTTTTAACACAGAAAGAATTTTCTCTTAGAATTTACCCTAAGAATCATGCAAATCGTGGGACAATATGGTATGGAAAGAATTTTATAGGAATTTCTTTGATTAATATCACAATAAAATATTATTAAATATTATAATATTAATATCACAATAAAAATAATAATATCTATTACAATAAAATATAAAATATGTTTGATTAATTTTACTATGCAGTTTAGTAAAATATTAATCAAACATGTTTTATATTTTATTGCGACAGATATTGTTATTTTTATTGTGATAAATATTAATCAGAGAAATTCTCGTAAAATTCTTAGGGTAAACTTTAAGAGAAAATTCTCTCAGTGTACTTATGTCATCCAAAAGTGATGGTCGTGTAAATCGATGGCAAATATCGTAGACGTCAAAGAGAGAAAGAGAGATGAGTTTTGTTTAATTGTCTCATAATCTCGAATCTCCGCGGTACGTGATCACGCACGTCCTCTCTCGTGGTTGCCGGAAGATAACAAAGGGTGCGTTGTTATTTTTTATTCGCAGCGCATATGTGCGCACGCGCGTGCTATTTCGCATACGGCATTCTAGAGCGCGAGCAGCCGCGGCGTCGTTAAAATAAACAGAATCACTTGTCGGAGTAATTTTGCTTATCACTCTCTTTGCATGCGCCACGCGCAGATTTACGATGCGCGCAAATAAAAAAAGGGAAAAAAGCGAGAAAGAGAAATGAGATAAGTTTATGAGCATGGAGGAGGAGGGGAGGGGGCATAACATCGAATGCGTTTTCCTTTTAACAATCGTATATATACTTCGTCAGAAATCTGGCGATAATACGGCGCTTAATACTTGGTGACTGCATTTTTCGCGCCCCCTGACGCGTATTTTTCTAGTTTCCGGAACTTATTTTACGACCGGGACAATTTGCCTCCAGAAGGCAATAAATTCTTTTATCTGTCCGGCAGTACTCCCATCCTATGCTCCCTCACACACACACTCTCTCTTTCTCTCTCTGTCTGCCTCCCTAACGTTACCTCTTTATTTCATATTATTCGAGCGCGGAAAACGCGAAAAAATATTGTGATACTCCAGATAAGGAGCGCATGTACCGTTTAACGCGCCCATTTGCCCGTATGATTAACACTCTGGCGTCCACGTGTCCCCACGCGAGCATACTTTTTCTGCTCTTTGTGATTTGCAAACACATAATTTTATAGCCGCTCAGTACCGCTGTTCCAGCTCGCGCTCGTATTCTGAATTATGATTTAAATTATTTAACACCGACACACACACACACGCATACGTAGAGACGGGAACTTTTATCGAGCGCGACAGTAAAATGAAGAATAAAACAATAATCGAGCCCTCCAAGTACTTGATTTTTGCGAAATTTTAGAAAAAAAATTCTCCAAATTGTTTATAACGTGTAATAACATGTGAAAGATTTAAGTGTTTTCTCTGTCTTCTTTAACAAGTGGAAAATACAAAAAAGAAAAAAGAAAGATTTACGCATTTTCGACGGTAATAACAGTTTACAGTCAAAAATTATTTTAAACCAGGCAAGGTGTTTTTTATAGATTTTTTTAATTCCGACAGCGATAACCGCAAGCCAATTTTCACCAGCACGTCAGGTTTCCGAAATAATTGAGATTTAATATGCAAAAAATAGCTTTTTTGCGATATTTGAGACTTTCTATGAAAAAGGTCAACGTTATCTCGAAATTCTGATAACGCCATGTTATGAAAAATTAAAGCTAGAAACTACTTTTCATGTAGAGACGGATATTCCCAACCTTAATTTTTCATAACATTGCTAAAAAGTAAGATATCGAAATAAAAAAATGCACTTTAGAGAAGATGAATAATACATTCATGACATCTTATCAGAATTTCCATATAACATTAACCTTTTTTTTTTGCAAAAAAATCTCAAATATCAGAAAAAAGCCATTTTTGCATATTGAACCTCAATTATTTCGGAAACCTGACGTGCTGGTGAAAATGGTTTGAAATAACGAAAAAAAAAATATAAAGGCTAAAAAATAATATTTTTTTGTAAACTAGTGTAATCATCGCGCGAACATTTCATTCGTTCAACTCATCGGGACGATTCGTGATTCGCGGACAGCGCGAGCGAAACATTTGCGCGGCGCATATATAACCCGTTCCCTTTCGCGGGCCATTAATTACTACACGCGAAGCAAATCTATCGGAAAGCATTATCATCGCGGCACGTCAAAATTATGTACTTACATCCAGGGAAACCCGCCGCGTTCGCGGGGGCTCCGCGCCGTGATTAATTACGGCAACTCGATCGTTTTATCACTTTTTCCGCTCGTCGGGAAGCATTATACCGTGTAACGTTATATACGAAGCGTTATCGAGGCGGATTCGACGAAGCCGGCCGATGAAACGGCATAATTATGCCTTTTCTTTTTTTTTCGCTCCGCGCTCGGATAATTTCTCGAGTTTCTCTCCTTTATCCGACTTTTCCATTTTCCCGTTCGTCTTAATAACGTTCGCTCGCGACTTATGCCGCCTATACACACCTACCGTTGTTGTACATACTTATCCCTATACAGGGTGAGTCTTTTTAATCTTAACAGGCAGATATATGTATATATCCCGAGAAGTTTTTTTTTTATGTTTCAGACAAAAGTTTATTCGAGGGGGACAGATGGTATTATTGGTTTGACCTTGGATAGTCATTTGAAGGTCACATAAAGGTCATCTTCAATTTCTTAAATAGAACTCTCAATTTTTCATTACATCTTCTTGTAGCTTATCGAAATAATGAGAGGAATCGATTGGTGTAAAAACAACATATATATACTTATGCGTTTTTTTTACACCAATCGATTGGTCTCGATTTTCTATGCATAAAAGTATTAAGATAAGATTACCGAAAACTGAATAATTTATAAGATATTTTGTATCAAAATACTGTATCTTTCAAGCCTCATAACTCATAACTCGAAAAATACGGAAGAACATTTTATCATAGTATTTTGGAAAGCTTTCGAGATAAGCTACGAGAATATGTAATGAAAAATAGGGAGTTCCATTTAAGAAATTGAAGATGACCTTTACGTGACCTTCAAATGACTATCCAAGGTCAAACCAATATCTTATGTCCCCCTCGAAGCCATAAAACTTTTGTCTGAAACATTTTTTTTTAAACTCCTTTTCGAGATATATATTTGCCTGTTAAGATTAAAAAGACTCACCCTGCATAACGAGCATTCGCGAGTCACGGAAGGACTTCAACGGACCCTCTCATCCTCTCGGACGAGCCCTTATTACACGGGAAATTCCAATATTTGTGTGCTTGAGGAGGAAAAACAGGAGGACGATCCCGAGCCACCGTAGCTATCATAGCGCAAGCAGATAAAATAATAAACCGACAAACAACGGATCGTTCCCTCGCTCCCCTTCCCTTTCCAACCCCCTCGTCCTCCCGCACGAGATTCGATACACATTGGATTTCCTCCTGTCTCTGTATCGATATAGAGATCGCGCAGCGAGTTTAATTTGTAAATATAGCTATACAGAACCCCGGTCGCCGGATATTAAAATAATCACGCGCTCGAATAGACTAATAACATATAATGTGAGTAATAATGGAACTAATGCGGCATATGCATTTCAATTACAAATATTCCGCGCGCCCAAACTCAAACATCACCGCCGCCGCCGTTTCGAGTGTGTATTCGAAAATTTCCAGAGAGAGGGAGAGAACAAATCGATCGTTTAAATATAATCTCTGCCGATCGCGACCCGTTTTTACGCGAGATAACGATTGTATAACCGCATAGTCTCTTTTAATAGACTCGGAATGAACATTTAATAAATTTAATCAATTATCGATATGGCACGAATCACGTATGCATGTATATGTATATATGTGTATTCTCTCCCTTCGATGTAATCTAAATCCATTTAAATAAACACAATAAATCTAACTCGCGGAGCTTGCTTGCGCCGTCTATTTCGAGGAAATCACGCAACAGCGGGATTTCCTCAAATCTGGAAGTCTCCGGAGGTGTAGTTGCGGATTAACGTCTTCCCTTCCTCCTCCACCTTCCCCCTGGACGAACAAATTTATAATCTCACCGACGATACGTTCACCAGCGCGGCAGGGATTAATTCTCATATTACGGTCTGATTTACAGTGCTAAATCACGCGCGCGAGAGCGTTCCCGCAGTTTTTGGATTTCATTTGAATATAGATCAGCGCTGAAACACGGATAGATAAATATCTCGTTCGCCGGACGAGATATACCGTTGTCTCGCTGTCGTCGTCGGATGTCTGCTTCGTCGTCGTCGTCGTCGTCGTTTCTCGTCATCCTCTCCTCTCTACACATCCCCAATTGCGTTTAATTAAATCGACCGTGTCCGCGTCCGTCACGAGCACGTGTGCGCCGACATCGCGCTCGTCGGGTTAAAAAGATACAACAAGCCGGTAAATGGTAAATGTTTCATTAGAGCGGAGCAAATTTGCCGTGGAGTAATAACTCTAGAGAGGGAGGAGGGTGAAATCGCGATAAAACGCGCGCGTGTAGATACATGCATACTTGTGGGTGCGAGGGATGTCCTCTCTCTCTCTCTTTTGTCGGGAGACAAGAGAGGCCCCGCCGACAATCGTCGCCCGCTTTTATCCAATTTATTTCCCGCGCGTGCACGAGCGCGGCTTAACACGTAGGTACGCGCGTATCCTTTGCATTTACATGCGAGAGGAAGCTCCGGAGATTTGTTCGCGTCTTAGGACAGGCGACGACCCTTGCACATCTCGCCTTTGCGGTATTTTAGGCGCGTATGAGAGACGGCGCAAATAAAATCGTCTCTTCCTGCATGTGAAAGAGGAGACCCGGGAAGGAAATTAATCCAGGGGCCGCGGGGTGGATTTTCGCTCGTAAACAAAGAGAAATGTCTTTCTCTCTTTTTCGACGCGTTAGAATCATTCGATAACGATATAGAAGAGGCGAGATTTTTCAGCCGCCTCTCTCTTATAGCTTTAGCATTAATGACGAAATTTTGCCCGATGAGCAGGTTAACGGTTAGGTTGTATGAAAACGTCGTCTCAAAGAGATTCGTTAGTTCCCCAATTCAATAGAGCGCGCGCGGCGAAAAATAAACGAATCGCGCGGGATGCTTAAGGTCCACGATAGAGGGAAATCGATTTTAGAACTCCGAGAGATTAACAATTCAATCGACCTCGCGATTGCTACCGGTTCGGAATCGCTTCCCCTCCGAAGGAACAGAGTAATTTCGGAAATTGTTTATCCTTTCGATATAAAATGGAAGAAAATAGAATTTTACGCACACACATATATATAGACATATGTATATATGCTAGATGATACGAGCCAGCGACTTTTTATAATACATATATCTATTTCTCATTAAAAAAAATCCGTACAAAACGCACATGTACACACGAGGGATCGTACAACAGTACGAGTCAACAAGTGACGTAAACAGTTCAAAACAATCAGCTATTTGTAACACAAAAGATGAATAGCAATCTATTCACTTTATTGTATTTTACCTTCGTAGTTACGAATCCTGTATTTTATTCTCTCTCTCTTTCTCTCTTTTTCTGCCGATTATTTTTTTATATACATATACATTTAATCACTTTGTTGCCAATCAACAACGTGACGCATTCGAGAGTTAAATGAAAGCTATTGATAGCGGATCAACAATAGTGTACAATTACTTTATCATCCCCATTGAATAATAAAAAAAAAAAAAGATAAAAAACAAAAAAATTTCCAAGCGACGGAGAAAACCGTCCGTCCGCCGGGCGAAATCTGCGAGCGTATTAATTTGATGTGTCGCGATATTTCTCCGGTTTTTGCGATAATTAACATAGCGTCACGTATATATATACACGTCTGTCCGTTATACGCGAAAAACGTTCTCGCGCCAACCCGAGCGATAGTAATCGCGCAGCTCCTCGTTTTTCGCTTCATCATTCCGCGTTGGAAATGCGGGATTTAAATTCAAGGACGCGGATATTAACCGGTATATATAAAATCGAGTGTGCGAGGGTGTACACGTACACCGAGTATATAGCGTATATTTCACCCCGCGCTCTCTTCTATCGGGCTTCGCTTGAGGAAAATAACAAGCCAACGTACGGCGAGGATCAATTATCGGGTTCAAGGAGCAGCATCGGCATCGGGAATAGAGTATCGCGGGCCCCGGTATTGAATTTATCGCAGCAGCTTATTTCCGCCGGTTGAAAGGAATATTTATACGGGAAGGCGGGGGCTAATTTATCTCGCAAGGAGCTTTATCGGTTATGCCCGATCGGACATTCGTGAGTGGTTTTTATTCCCCTCTTTTATCCTCTTTCACCTTCATCCCTGCCCCCCTTTTGCCCCCACGTGTCAAGCGCGCGATACCAACAAAGTGACTCTCGAATGCGCCCGAACATGATCTCGACAGGATCGCGTAAAGGCATATACGGGAAAGTGAAACACGATCGGACACGAAACGATCGTACACGCGACGACAACACGATCAGATACCCTGTTTATGTGCTTAATAAGAGAGGAGCTATAGGGGGTGTGTCGGAAGGGGGTGCCGTTTACACTCTAAAGTGAAAAAATTAAATTCAGATATATATATATATATATATATACAGGGTGTATCTAAATAAGTGCGAAAAATTGTAGGAGATGATTCTTTGTCGAAAATTAAGGGGGGTTTCTTATATAAACATATACTCTTATATCCCTCCCTGAGGAGTTGAAAATTAAATAGGGGTTGTTAGTTTCATCCCCTTATAACAATACAGAAAGATAAAAAAATATTAATAAATATCCTTTTTATTAGTGAAAAGTATCCACCAAGTTTCATTATTTTAATTTGTCTGAGAAAAAAAGAAAAACTTAATTTTTACCTCCCTCTTTAGAAAAGTGTAACTCCTCAGGAGGAGGGATATAAGAGTATATATGTTTATATAAGAAACTCCCCTTCATTTTCGACAAAAAATCATCTAAAATTGTTCGCACTTATTTAGATACACCCTGTATATGATGTAGGATTTTATTCGTCGATTAAGTTCCTCCCTGAGGAGTTGAAAATTAAATAGGGGTTGTTAGTTTCCTCCCCTTATAACAATACAGAAAGATAAAAAAATATTAATAAATATCCTTTTTATTAGTGAAAAGTATCCACCAAGTTTCATTATTTTAATTTGTCTGAGAAAAAAAGAAAAACTTAATTTTTACCTCCCTCTTTAGAAAAGTGTAACTCCTCAGGGGGAGGGATATAAGCGTATATATGTTTATATAAGAAACCCCCCTTCATTTTCGACAAAGAATCATCTAAAATTGTTCGCACTTATTTAGATACACCCTGTATATGATGTAGGATTTTATTCGTCGATTAAGTTCCTCCCTGAGGAGTTGAAAATTAAATAGGGGTTGTTAGTTTCATCCCCTTATAACGATACAGAAAGATAAAAAAATATTAATAAATATCC
The DNA here is from genome assembly GCF_030444845.1 of Prenolepis imparis. Classification (NCBI taxonomy): domain Eukaryota; kingdom Metazoa; phylum Arthropoda; class Insecta; order Hymenoptera; family Formicidae; genus Prenolepis; species Prenolepis imparis. The sequence continues at coordinate 6,078,297 of NW_028141173.1, forward strand.
TTTTTATTAGTGGAAAGTATCCACCATTAATATCCAATATTAATAAATATCCTTTTTATTAGTGGAAAGTATCCACCAAGTTTCATTATTTTAATTTGTCTGAGAAAAAAAGAAAAACTTAATTTTTACCTCCCTCTTTAGAAAAGTGTAACTCCTCAGGGGGAGGGATATAAGAGTATATATGTTTATATAAGAAACCCCCCTTCATTTTCGACAAAGAATCATCTAAAATTGTTCGCACTTATTTAGATACACCCTGTATATGATGTAGGATTTTATTCGTCGATTAAGTTCCTCCCTGAGGAGTTGAAAATTAAATAGGGGTTGTTAGTTTCATCCCCTTATAACAATACAGAAAGATAAAAAAATATTAATAAATATCCTTTTTATTAGTGAAAAGTATCCACCAAGTTTCATTATTTTAATTTGTCTGAGAAAAAAAGAAAAACTTAATTTTTACCTCCCTCTTTAGAAAAGTGTAACTCCTCAGGGGAAGGGATATAAGAGTATATATGTTTATATAAGAAACTTCCCTTAATTTTCGACAAAGAATCATCTAAAATTGTTCGCATTTATTTAGATACACCCTGTATATGATGTAGGATTTTATTCGTCGATTAAGTTCCTCCCTGAGGAGTTGAAAATTAAATAGGGGTTGTTAGTTTCATCCCCTTATAACGATACAGAAAGATAAAAAAATATTAATAAATATCCTTTTTATTAGTGAAAAGTATCCATCAAGTTTCATTATTTTAATTTGTCTGAGAAAAAAAGAAAAACTTAATTTTTACCTCCCTCTTTAGAAAAGTGTAACTCCTCAGGGGGAGGGATATAAGCGTATATATGTTTATATAAGAAACCCCCCTTCATTTTCGACAAAGAATCATCTAAAATTGTTCGCACTTATTTAGATACACCCTGTATATGATGTAGGATTTTATTCGTCGATTAAGTTCCTCCCTGAGGAGTTGAAAATTAAATAGGGGTTGTTAGTTTCATCCCCTTATAACGATACAGAAAGATAAAAAAATATTAATAAATATCCTTTTTATTAGTGGAAAGTATCCACCAAGTTTCATTATTTTAATTTGTCTGAGAAAAAAAGAAAAACTTAATTTTTACCTCCCTCTTTAGAAAAGTGTAACTCCTCAGGGGGAGGGATATAAGAGTATATATGTTTATATAAGAAACTCCCCTTCATTTTCGACAAAAAATCATCTAAAATTGTTCGCACTTATTTAGATACACCCTGTATATGATGTAGGATTTTATTCGTCGATTAAGTTCCTCCCTGAGGAGTTGAAAATTAAATAGGGGTTGTTAGTTTCCTCCCCTTATAACAATACAGAAAGATAAAAAAATATTAATAAATATCCTTTTTATTAGTGAAAAGTATCCACCAAGTTTCATTATTTTAATTTGTCTGAGAAAAAAAGAAAAACTTAATTTTTACCTCCCTCTTTAGAAAAGTGTAACTCCTCATGGGGAGGGATATAAGCGTATATATGTTTATATAAGAAACCCCCCTTCATTTTCGACAAAGAATCATCTAAAATTGTTCGCACTTATTTAGATACACCCTGTATATGATGTAGGATTTTATTCGTCGATTAAGTTCCTCCCTGAGGAGTTGAAAATTAAATAGGGGTTGTTAGTTTCATCCCCTTATAACGATACAGAAAGATAAAAAAATATTAATAAATATCCTTTTTATTAGTGGAAAGTATCCACCAAGTTTCATTATTTTAATTTGTCTGAGAAAAAAAGAAAAACTTAATTTTTACCTCCCTCTTTAGAAAAGTGTAACTCCTCAGGGGGAGGGATATAAGCGTATATATGTTTATATAAGAAACCCCCCTTCATTTTCGACAAAGAATCATCTAAAATTGTTCGCACTTATTTAGATACACCCTGTATATGATGTAGGATTTTATTCGTCGATTAAGTTCCTCCCTGAGGAGTTGAAAATTAAATAGGGGTTGTTAGTTTCCTCCCCTTATAACAATACAGAAAGATAAAAAAATATTAATAAATATCCTTTTTATTAGTGAAAAGTATCCACCAAGTTTCATTATTTTAATTTGTCTGAGAAAAAAAGAAAAACTTAATTTTTACCTCCCTCTTTAGAAAAGTGTAACTCCTCAGGGGAAGGGATATAAGAGTATATATGTTTATATAAGAAACCCCCTTAATTTTCGACAAAGAATCATCTAAAATTGTTCGCATTTATTTAGATACACCCTGTATATGATGTAGGATTTTATTCGTCGATTAAGTTCCTCCCTGAGGAGTTGAAAATTAAATAGGGGTTGTTAGTTTCATCCCCTTATAACGATACAGAAAGATAAAAAAATATTAATAAATATCCTTTTTATTAGTGAAAAGTATCCACCAAGTTTCATTATTTTAATTTGTCTGAGAAAAAAAGAAAAACTTAATTTTTACCTCCCTCTTTAGAAAAGTGTAACTCCTCAGGGGAAGGGATATAAGAGTATATATGTTTATATAAGAAACCCCCTTAATTTTCGACAAAGAATCATCTAAAATTGTTCGCATTTATTTAGATACACCCTGTATATGATGTAGGATTTTATTCGTCGATTAAGTTCCTCCCTGAGGAGTTGAAAATTAAATAGGGGTTGTTAGTTTCATCCCCTTATAACGATACAGAAAGATAAAAAAATATTAATAAATATCCTTTTTATTAGTGGAAAGTATCCACCAAGTTTCATTATTTTAATTTGTCTGAGAAAAAAAGAAAAACTTAATTTTTACCTCCCTCTTTAGAAAAGTGTAACTCCTCAGGGGGAGGGATATAAGCGTATATATGTTTATATAAGAAACCCCCTTAATTTTCGACAAAAAATCATCTAAAATTGTTCGCATTTATTTAGATACACCCTGTATATGATGTAGGATTTTATTCGTCGATTAAGTTCCTCCCTGAGGAGTTGAAAATTAAATAGGGGTTGTTAGTTTCATCCCCTTATAACGATACAGAAAGATAAAAAAATATTAATAAATATCCTTTTTATTAGTGAAAAGTATCCATCAAGTTTCATTATTTTAATTTGTCTGAGAAAAAAAGAAAAACTTAATTTTTACCTCCCTCTTTAGAAAAGTGTAACTCCTCAGGGGGAGGGATATAAGCGTATATATGTTTATATAAGAAACCCCCCTTCATTTTCGACAAAGAATCATCTAAAATTGTTCGCACTTATTTAGATACACCCTGTATATGATGTAGGATTTTATTCGTCGATTAAGTTCCTCCCTGAGGAGTTGAAAATTAAATAGGGGTTGTTAGTTTCATCCCCTTATAACGATACAGAAAGATAAAAAAATATTAATAAATATCCTTTTTATTAGTGGAAAGTATCCACCAAGTTTCATTATTTTAATTTGTCTGAGAAAAAAAGAAAAACTTAATTTTTACCTCCCTCTTTAGAAAAGTGTAACTCCTCAGGGGGAGGGATATAAGCGTATATATGTTTATATAAGAAACCCCCTTAATTTTCGACAAAAAATCATCTAAAATTGTTCGCACTTATTTAGATACACCCTGTATATGATATAGGATTTTATTCGTCGATTAAGTTCACGCTTCACCTTACTCTCGAAGCTTAAAATATTGAGATTACCGAGTTAGGCGAAAGGCGAGCGAACCTCAACGACAGGTCCATGAAAAATCTACTGTAACCTTCGTCCTTATTATGAAATAAGGACCTACAAGTTCCCGCGGTGAACACATCCCAAGAGTTCCCCTACAATATTTCTTCCTACATACTTGTAGATACATCGGTGCTTTAACTCGAGCCATTTCTCGGGAAGGTCGTTACTCGCTCCGTCGAGTAACGATTTTTTTTTCACACGCTGCGGCGTGAAAAAAAAATACACGACGACCAGATGGCCGATTCCATAAATCTCCTTTCGCTGACAGTCCTTCGTATTCTTTTAACTTATTCGCCGCTCGCATCCGTATCAATTTGCGGACGACAGCGAATAACGAATACGACGATTTCCCAAAGATTTATCGAGGAAAAAAAAAGAGAGGGAGGAAGAGAGATAGAGAGATCCGATTCGCGTAAAGAGCTGTACCAGCTTCTTGAATAAACTGTCAAAAAAAAAGAAAAAAAAAATTGCGATGAATTCTTTAGGTAGCGTTTAGTCCCGCGATCGAGCATCATCATGGATTTCACGCGCGCGCGCGAATGTAATGAAGAACAATGTCCGCACGCACGTACGCGTGCCGGCCATAAATATTCAGTTCGTCGAGGCGGGCGAGCGGACATTTTAACCCTCTGCCGATCGCGCGACATATATATTTTGACATCCCGGATTATACGATGAACTGCATTGAGCACAATCGGTCACCGAAAGCCCGATTAAATATTCATACGCCTGGTAATTGCTCGATCTCTGCGATTCGAAATTATGTGTGTGCGCGTGTGTGAGCACGCGTGTATGACTCGGGGCGACAAAAAGAGGGAGGGGAGGGGAGGAAAAAAAACAAATTTCACTCGAGTAGCGCGTACGCGATACACTGTGATCTCTGCGATCCTCAATCAGCGGATCGTTATCGTCAAAGGTCGAAGGTTTAACGAGCGAATTAAATTATGATAATACCGTTTTTCCAACATTTCCTATTACGCCGCATTATTTCCAAAATATATACGCCCGCCGCCGTGTGTGTTCTCGAAGGACTATTTTGCTTTAGCAAACAATTTTACAAACAGCATACGAAATGCGTAAATATTGATAAACGGATACCCTTTTGCTTGAAAAAATTCCAAATAATTACAAAACGAGATACCTGATAGTCTGTTATTATATTAAATCCGTATATATAATATACGAATCTCGCGGTTTTTACCGCTTACAAAAATTAAAATCGTTAGTTTACTACAATTCAACTTTTCATTTTCCACATTGTTCTTAAATAAATAAAATTTAATATATTAATGAGAGGAATTTTTGTTTCTGCGATTTAAAATTAAATTGGTAAGAAACGCATAGAGATGGGGAAAAAAGCAGTCGAATTAATGCGCAAAAGAATGCGATTTGCTGATGCGTTAGTGCAAATTTAAGAGATATATGTAAAAAGATTTAGCTAAATTGGTAAAATGTCGAGAAATTATATTTGTTAAAGTTTAATACACGCGGCGCCTTTTAAACATTCCGAGAATTCGCGATACTAAAGTTTGCGCGCCGAGTACAATACGGCCGCATTCTATTCCACTACCTAACACCATCATTTCACTCGCGATATAAACGAAACGGCGAGAAATAAAATGCCTTTTCAGATCCCTTTATCTCGTTAATCTTGTCGCGCTTTACGCGCTCAAGATACAAAGCATAACAGGAAGAAGAAGAAGAAGGGTCGAAAGGGAGAAGGAGAGAGAGAGAGAGAGAGGCGCTTATTGTACCCCTATGAACCTCTTTCCCTTTAGCCGCGAACGTACCTGCCGTTCAAACTTGGCAATGTCACGACCGATAAATAAGACTCGCAATCTTTTCCGCCAGAGTCGGGACACAATAGAGGCAAAAAGTCGTAGGGCGTATCAGGTGCGAGACAAGATTGCAACAGGGAAACTTACACCTGGTGCGCCTGGAAATTCGACTCTGGCTCACACATCCTCCCTCTACCCCTCATCCCTCTTCACCCCTTTCTTCTAAACTCCCGCGAGAGATGCGGTCAGACGCGCGGATATTTCTTCCCAATATTTCCTCGCATTTTCTCGCAGCGTCCGACCATAAACACACGTTCGAGGCGCGAAACAAACGTCGCGCATATAACGTATATACACCAAGCGATTTATATCTTACGCGCGACTTTTCGCGGTCGTGAATAAAGGAATTTAAAATGAGAAACCGAGAGAGAACCATACGATACTTTTCAAATAATTTTCGCGATTTAAATGACGAAGAAGGGCTTTTGTGTCTCGAGATAACTCACATTCAGCGAACTTTCAACGAGAAATGCACTTTAACAGAAATTTAATTCTCTCTCCGGAAAGAATTTATTCTGAATTCACGAAGGAAGATTAGGGAAGAAAGGGGATAAATTACACGATTATTTGCACGGCGTGTATCGATTTTATTTCGCGGGATCGCGATAAATTCGCTCGCGAATTACGAGAGCCCGAGGGGTGTCTCACTCATCAAAAATTTGTACATGTATATTGCGAATTACCGAGAATTCTAAGTAATTCCATGTAATGCATCGTATAATTCTAAGTAATGCGACGGAATACGTGTAATTATGTTCATTCTTTTTTTTTTAAATAAAATACAATATTTAAATATTAGTACTGTTTAATTTGGTAAGCAAAATGTAATTAGAATTATTATAAAAAGAAATGTTAAGAAAAATTAATTTGTGAGATATTGTAAATCATATAGTATCAATGTATTATGCAAAAAAATTAAAATTAATATTTTTAAAAAATTAATATTGCAAATATTTAGTTGGAACACCTAAATTAAAATATTATATTATAATAAAGATATAACAAAAAGTTACGTGTTCCCAATTATAAGTTTAAAGAAATGCCTTGTTTTAAACTTCGTGATTAAAACATTCAAAATTTTTTAAAAATTAACTTAAAAAACCATTTTTAATAAAAATTTCTTTTATATAAACTTGAACACACACAAAATACAAATAAAATTAGATTAGATCTGAACAAATTAAATATCAAATTAATGATTTCATAAATTGTAATATTAAGTAAAATATATATTTAAAAAACATCACAACAACATCATTTTTACTTTTTAAGACGTTTTAATCTTGTCTCAGTTATTATTGTAAATCAATGAGAAGTAATCACCGAAAAAATTGTTTTCTTGAAATTCATACTTAATAAGTACTCTTAATAAATATTCTTGATGAATAAGAATATGTCATCTTTATTTTTGCTTTTTGGAATATCCTCTTAAATTGAGAATATATTCTTAATTTTTTTTGCAACTTTAGCGTCGCAATAAATAAATATAATAAATTAATAAAAAATTTCAAATAAAAATTAATAAGATAAAATTTTAAATTATTTAAATTTTTAAATAAATTTATAAGTTTACCAATTAATATTAAAAATAATAATATAATAAGCAAAAATGTGTATTTAACTATGTCAAATACATAAAAAATATTCATATGTGTAACATTTAAATATACATGTAATAAATAACAAATGTCCATTTGTAAGACTGTTTTTTGTTATCACAATTAATAATTTCAATAATACACTGATAAAAAACATCCCATTAAGTATATATTCTTGCCTATTAGGAATATCTAATAATATCTCTAGAGAATTTTCCTCTTAAATTAGGATCCTTTTAGCGCCTATATTTTAGTGGAAAATATTATAAAGATAATATATAATAGTATATACTTAAAACGAGAATAAAATTTTTTCGGTGATGCGTAATTCCAGAAAAAATGTACATGTATCGCGATAGCGAGACACCCCTCGCGAGAGCCTTATAGCGAGGTCTGTCGTATTATATTATTATATGTGAGAGAAAAAATTAATTACCCCTAATAACAGCGTTCGAATAATTTCCAGCAGCGATACGTTTACGTTGCGTGACCCTGATGCTTATCGAATCAATGACAATGCACGCGTGCGTGCGTGCATACGCAACGGGCTCGAGAATAGCCGCGATAAGGGACTTGGCGATACATAAACGGCAATCTCGGCCCACACCGGTCCATTCATTAGCGGACTTAATTTAAGACACCGCGGGCGGAATTTTAAACACGGCAAACACTGACGCGATTAGCGTTAATCACCGCGCGTTTCGGCTCGCATCGGCGCGAAGGAAAGACTAATTAATGACGCGGGCGTGTCGTGTGTTTATGAAGGCGTCATTCTCTTCTTCCTCCCCCATCCCACCCCTCCTCCCAGTATATCATCGTTTTACAAAAGCGCGCGCGGCATGATTAGAGGACGCGCGCGTGTGTTTGTGCCGCGGAAAGAATTTTGACAAACGTGTATCCCTCGCGTATATCCCGCGGATTCATTACAGCTGCGACGCGCCCCGACCACAATTACCAGATATTTGTTATTCGTTGTAATGCCGCGCATGCATTGTTTGTACATACGTACATTTCTCCCTAAAAATGTCGGTAAACTCGGCGGTCGGTTGTTTTTCCTTCGCGAAAATTGATCCGCCGAAACCAGAATATATTACGAGTTTTCAATTTGTAACGCTATATATATATATGTATATCTTGGCAATCGTATACTTCAAATTAAATTCCCTTTCAATTAAAATCCGCAAAAAATCGGCCGCAAGCGGGATACCTATATGTCGGTCGTTAAATAGAGAATTTTTTGATTTAAAAAAATTGCCACTCTCTCTGCTCTATCTCTCTCTTTCTCACTGTCCTCTCACAGGCTATTTATGACTAAAAGATTGGTGTGTATGTAAAGCTAGTATATCATTTCGTGGAAAATCATAAATAATTCAGAGTACTGACTTTATTTTCGATAGTTGAAAATAAAGCCAGAACTCTTAATTATTTATGAGTTTCCACGAAATGAGACGCTTCACACATCCCTGTTATCGATAGAAATATAGAAATGTTATAAAATAAACTCACTCACCGATACGTACATTAATGGAGTTGTAGGACACAGCACATTGATCTGAAAACAAAATATTCAAATTATGTACATACATACACATGCAGTTGGAAAATTTGTGTTTTATTCTTGTTAAAAACGGTCCCCGTTAAAATTTTTGTGTTAAATATTTAACACATTCATGTGTTAATTTAACATATTGCTGTTATGTTAATTGAACTCAAATGTTAAATTATTAAAACAACTAAAAAAAAGTGTAAAAATAACACAATGTATATCTATTTTTAATTTTACACAATAAATATGTTCCGTATTATTAGTGACAAGATTTATCTGTTAAAATTTATAGAAAAAAATGTTAATTTTACTTTATAATATAAGTGGGGGTGATAAAATGTAAAATTAACAATTTTTTTAGTTAATTTTTATATTAAAACTATGTTAATTTTACACAAAATTTATTTTAAATTTATTTGAAGTTGCATTTATTTTATGTTAAAATATTAACACAATATTTGTGTCACCTTTTAACACATCCGTACTATGTTAAATTAACAAATTAAAAATTTCTGTGGACCGTTTGGGACATGTGATATTTGTTAAATTTAACACAAATTTTTTAACTGTGTATACAGGGTGTTTTGAAAGTTTGGAAACGATTAAATATCCCACGAACAATGCGGTTTAGAAAAAAATGTTTTTATTTTGCATACCTCATAGTTGTCCCGACGTTGCCCGATGCCTCTCCGGGCCTCCTCCTCCTCTCTTGGTCCTTCGTAGCACTCGCGAAAACACGAATAATTACGATCGCCCGACACTTTACACGGCACTTCCGACGCGCGAAACTTTACCTCCCGACACGACGCGTGAATCGCACTGTGCATCGCAATGCTCTGTAACAAATATAATACATACATATATTAGAATAATCTTATTATTTTGCATTATAACATATAAAATATAAATATGTAAGCTACACAGAATTTTTTCTTAGAATTTACCCTGAAAATCATGGTAATCGTGGGACAATATGGTATGGAAAGAATTTTATGAGAATTTCTCTGATTAATATTTATTACAATAAAATATAAAATATGTTTGATTAATTTTACTATGCAGTTTAGTAAAATTCAAGGGGTGTCTCACTCACCAAAAATTTATACATGTATTGCGAATTATCGGGAATTCCAAGTAATTCCATGTAATGCGCCGTGTAATTATAAATAATGCGACGGAATTACGTGTAATACTAAACAATATAAAGTAATTCCATGTAATACTATGCAATATAAGATAATATAAAGTAATCCCATGTAATGCTAAAGTAATTCCATGTAATTCTAAAGTAATTCAATATGTTTGTTTATAATTTTTTGTTTTACAAATACAGTAAGTAATATATAGAGTATCTTGCAGTTTTTTCCAATTAAATATTCCTCTTTATTTACTAAAATAAACACTATTTAGAAGTTTTGCAAAATGTCAGAATATTATAGGATATGTAATAACATTTTATAAAATTTTATGTATTGTTTCTGATTTCATCGAAAATAATATCAATTCTTTTCAAATAAAATACAATATATTCAAATGTTAGTACTAAAACTTTAATTTAGTAAAGAAAAATGCAATTAAAATGGAGAAAGATATTAAGAGAAATAAATTTATAAGATATTATTATTAATTATGTAATCGATATACATATTATGCAAAAAATTCAAAATTAATATTTTTTATCATACAAATATTTTTTTAGTTGGAACACCCAAATTAAGATATCCCTATATGTATAATACTTAATATATAACAAGACGTTTCCGATTATAAATAAAAATAAATGAAAAAAAATTATTTTAAACTGACTAAAAAATTCAAAAATTTTTAAAAAGTCAACTAAAAACATTTTTAATAAAAATTTATTAATATGTTTATATTAAATTTTTATTTCTTTTATACGAATTTAAACACAAAATACAAACTTTTAATACTGATTTGATCAATTATTAATGATTTTATAAATTATAATATTTTGTTATACATATATTTGTATAGAGTTGTGTTTACATATATATATTTTAGTTAGGTAGCATGTTATATAGGTAGGTCTATATATTAGTTAGCTTATATATTATACATTTTTATTACATAGTTAGTCATTATATATTTTCTTTAGTTCTTTGTATTTTTTTCAATTAATTTTTTTTATATAGTCTTCTGTCTCTTCCTCACGTGATGGAAAAAGAGACGAATAAAAGAAGCGAGAACGCGTACATGTGCATTACTACCGAAGCACTGAGTGCATATGTACGCAGTACATACAAGAATAAACTTTGATTTTACACACACACAAACACATACAAAACTTATTTTATTAAATTTAAAAAATTATTTTTCTGCGATTATTACCCCTATTTATCTGAAATATTAATAAATAATCATAAATTTGACTCTCAAAAAAATTGTAAATCAATGCGAAATAATACGACGTAATGCGAAGTAATGCGAAGTAATGCGTAAGTAATTCCAGAAAAAATGTACATGTATTGCCACAGTGAGACACCCCTTGGTAAAATTAATCAAATATGTTTTATATTTTATTGTAATAGATATTATTTTTATTTTTCATAAAATTCTTTCCATATACCATATTGTCTCATGATTACCATGATTTTCAGGGTAAATTCTAAGAGAAAATTCTCTCAGTATAGAATTAGATATATCCACACATGCTGCGTGAAATTGGCATATCAATTTGTCCTTAGGCATTTTCTTTGCTTTAATCGCCAGAATTATTTGTTTAAATTATCAAGAACTCTATAAAACTATTGAAAATAAAGCCGGAACTCTCAATTATTTATAATCTGCCATTAAATGATATGCTAACTTCACACACACAAAAGATTGCGCGTAATCATGTGACATATGTACATATATACGTATTTTCGTGCAACTCGTGTATGCTTAAAGTGAAAGCGTCGCGAAAGAAACGCGTCTCTGAAGAAATACGAGCGAGAGGCACTACATTGTCGAAGAAATTTCAACGTCTCAAAGGCTGTTGCAGTTTTAAAGACCAAGCACGTGAAGCTCCGCGCGCACTCGATGCAGTTCGTCGGTTATCAATTATTCCGCAAAGTCGATATCGCGAACTCGAGGCTGCTTCTCTTCGACATGCAATCGCGGGAACATCCGTTCGCATCATATCAATTCATCCTTAGATCCGTACTTTCCGCGTATCTTCGTACTTTTTCTTAGAAGCATAAATTACATTTGTCGCATTTTAAATCTAGAAACGCGAGAGAGAATATAGCATACAAGGATGAATTTATCATATATGTATCTAATATAAATTCGAGCTCTAAAAGAACCAAAATGCCGCGCAAAGTTTCTGTTAAAAAAAAAATAATTTATTTATCTGATAATACATGTGACATCTGTTCTAGCATCCCCTAAAATTTCCGAATGACACGATATACATATAATAATATATGTATATTATCGGTATAATAACGTAATACGAGAGATGAGTCACACGTGCGCATATAATTCAAAAAGCGCTCGTTGCAGTGAATCATGTGTGACTCAGTAAATTTGCAAGTGCGCTTTATCGTTCGTACGAATATTATCGTCGAATTTGATCATGTCGCGTGCGGACAGTCGAAGATTGAAACTACTAACTCGAAGAGAGAGAGAGACTACATCGCGATTATGAGGAAAAGCTCACGGTGACCTGTCTCTGTCCCTGAGCGTATTCACGAGTCCCTCGAGTGAATACGCAAAGTTTCCCATGCAGCTGCAACTGCGCGGCAGCACGGAAAGATGGGAGAGAGGAAGAGGGAGGAAAAGGGTCAACGGGGACACGTCACGTCACGTCGGGAGTAGACTAGATTCCGCAGGGTCCACTTTCTACCCGCGCCGCGATTGCACATACAATCCTCCTCCTACAAACCGCAATGCGCGAATCTTTTGCAGGCGTCGTCGTCGTCGTCGTCGTCGCCCTACGCATGACGTCTCTGCAGATACCGGAGCACGTCGTGCTGAATGAGACGGTGCGCATGCAGTGCAACTTCAACTTGGACAAAGAGCAATTGTCCTCGGTGAAGTGGTACAAGGACGGCCACGAATTTTATCGCTACACGCCCAGAGACAGGCCCAGCGTGCTAACGTTCCCCGTGCCAGGAGTAAACGTGAACGTGAGTTGCAAGGATGCTTATATACTTGAAAATAGATGAGCGAGAACAATTATTTTATCCTTCGACAACTTTGTAGATTTCTCTTACGGGGACAATAATAGTCTGACATTTATTAAATATTTCGTATATCGGATATTAGATAAATGAAAATATCGATCCGTTGTTAAATTTAAGCATCTCTGATAACAAATTTTTCCAATCTCCTATTTTTTTCTTCTTTTTTTTTTTTAAACCTTAGAGGTGTAAAAAAAACGCGCTTTGTGTGCAAGTATACATCGAGGGGTGTCTCATTGTCGCAATACATGTACATTTTTTTCTAGAATTACTTCGCATTGATTTACAAGCATAAAACAATAAGACGAAATTAAAACGTCTTAAAAAGTAAAAATAATATGTTATGACGTTTTTTAAAAAAAAATATATATTTTACTAAATATTATAATTTATGAAATCATTAATATTTGATATTCAATTTGTTCAGATCTAATCTAATTTTATTTGTATTTTGTGTGTGTTCAAGTTTATATAAAAGAAATTTTTATTAAAAATAGGTTTTTAAGTTGATTTTTAAAAATTTCTGAATTTTTTAATCACGAAGTTTAAAATAAGACATTTTTTTAAACTTATAATTAGGAACATGTAACTTTTTGTTATATCTTAATTATAATATAATATTTTAATTTAAGTGTTCCAACTAAATATTTGCAATATTAATTTTAAATTTTTTGCATAATACATTGGTACTATATGATTTACAATAATATCTCATTTCTTAACATTTCTTTTTATAATCATTCTAATTATATTTTTCTTACTAAATTAGGCAATACTAATATTTAAATATTGTATTTCATTTAAAATTAATTTAAAAAAAGAATTCACGTAATTACACGTATTCCGTCGCATTACTTAGATTAGAATTATACAGCGCATTATATGAAATTACTTAGACTTAGAATTCTCGGTAACTCGTAATACATGTACAAATTTTTTATAAGACACCCCTCGGAAACAAATGAGCAGAAAGTGTCCCGAATTTCTTCTCTCTTCCCGCGAGCGAGAGCAATTATTATCTTTCGACAACTTTGTACATTTCTCTTACGTGGACAATAATAGTTTAACATTTATTAAATATTTCATATATCGAATATTAGATAAATGAAAATATCGATCCGTTGTTAAATTTAAGCATCTCTGATAGCAAATTTTTCCAATCTTCTATTCTTTTTTTTATCTTCTTTTTGTTGGACCTTAGAGGTGTAAAAAACGCGCTTTGTGTGTAAGTATATATACATATATCCCTCACGGCGAGATGTTTTCCGTCCGAATCTGATAGAATCTAGTTTATTCACCGCCGCGCATGCTCCGCGTTCACGCTCGATCGGGCACAGCAGTTTGTAATCGCGAATTTGCATTCAGACGTTCCAGTCCAACCAAACCTTGGTCGTCCTGAACAACGTGAATCTGACGAGTTCGGGGAGGTATCGCTGCGAGGTGTCGGGCGAGGCTCCCGCCTTTGAGATGGTCTCCGATCACGGGGACATGACTGTAGTCGGTAAGTATTGTCATGGAAAATAAGGGGGGGTATGCGCGATTAAGCTGGGATTATGAACGAGAACGTGGGACGAAAGCAGATTTAAATGACAATAAAATTTAAAAGACAATATTCGGATCGATATTCTCTCGATGAAGGAGGAGAAACGCACAGTTGGACAATTTGTGTTTTCTTGTTAAAAACGGTCCCCGTTAAAATTTTTATATTATATTAAATATTTAACACATTCATGTGTTAAATTAACATATTGCTGTTGTGTTAATTGAACTCAATGTTAAATTTTTAAAATAACTGAAAAAAAGTGTAAAAATAACACAATGTGTATTTACTTTTAATTTTACACAATAAATATGTTCCATATTATTAGTGATAAGATTTATCTGTTAAAATTTACATTTACTTTTTATAATATAAGTGGGAATGATAAAATGTAAAATTAACAATTTTCTAAGTTAATTTTTACATTAAAACTATGTTAATTTAACACAAAATTTATTTTAGGTTTACTTGAAGTTTGCATTTATTTTAAAATATTAACACAATATTCGTGTCATCATTTAACATATTCGTATTATGTTAAATTAACACAAAAATTTCTGCGGGCCGTTTGGGACATGTGATATTTGTTAAATTTAACACAAATTTTTCAACTGCGCATATATATTTAAAGCACTAGCGGATCCTGGGGGTTTGGGGTTAAACCCCCCCCCCTGGAAATTAAAAGAAACAGTTTTGCTGTATTTGTTTAAAAAATATAAGTAAAGAAAAACAAACATTAAAGAGCTATCGACGTCGTTGATCCTGGAATAAATAAATCTAATCATGAAACCAAAAATATTAAATAAAATAATTTTGCAACCCCCCCCCCCCCCATTATCGACGTCAGGATCCGCTAGTGATCTAAAGTGAATATATATATATATATATATATATATAAAGAAATTTTTCTAATCCTTAAAACGAGCCGGTGTATTAGCGCGAGATAATTATTTATTTGGGTAAAATTTGCGAGAGGAGGATGAGACTAGATAAATGAATACGTGCAGTAAATGCACGCGGGTAAGATAAGGGGGATCTAATCCGAGGGTACGACAATAGCACTAGAAAGGGTCATGGCAACGTTTCAGTTCTACCTAACGAAGGACCGCAGATAACCGGCGGTCGTTCCAAGTATCAGGTGGACGATGTCGTTCGTATGAACTGCACGTCGGCGCCTTCTAAACCACGTGCCCTATTGTCTTGGTTCATCAACGACAAGCCGGTAAGTGAGACACTTTAACCGTCGGTGAAATAATTGCAACCTTTGTTTCACGCTTCGCTAAACTTTTCTGACCGACAAAATGTTGCATCTCTCGTTATAGAGAAAGAGAGAGAGAGAGAGAGAGAGAGCACATAGCGAGTTGCGCGCGGTATATGCAATTTGCTAAATAAATCAAAGCTTCATTCCACTTTGTTTTCATTACAAAAACGCATATGCGCGTGTCCATTTGCGCTGTGTGTGTGTATATATATATATATATGTGCGCTGTGCGTTAATCTCGAAAAATACTCTCTCTACTCCCGATAATGTTCTAATTTAAAATTTATTTTGATAAAACACCGGTCACCAATTCCCAATTAAAGGTGAAATGTCGTCGACAGTCTGTCGTGTCAACATTGAATATCGATTTCGAATCCTCGACGTTTATGTATATTTTCCATTTATCCGATCCCATTTTTTCATGTGTCGTTAATATTTACAGAACTTGCGTGTCTCTTTCTCTCTCTCTCTTTTTCGGAAAATTCGTTACCGTTATATTTCAGCGAAATTTTCCGCCCTATACGCGAACGCGAAGCTCTTTAACCGAATTAAAGATTAACTTTAAAATAACTTTGCAGCGCAAGCGCGCGCACGTTGTTGATGAATATTATTATCGTTATCGTGCAATAATTAGAATCTTGCTTCGGTGCTTAATGCAATTTCGCGTAATTGGTTTCGCGAAAAAACATTTGCCTCCAGGATCAAAAGAGAGCAATCACTCTCGTTCTTAATTGTTTTCAAATTGCGTTCTATAGAATCGCGCGTATATCTGTTTTCCACCTCACTTAATTGATGCTGTCGATGTTGCGTAATTCGGGTCGCGAATCTGCGTCGCAAATAAAAATCTACCTAATTGCTCGCGCTCTCCCCTCGCCCCCTCCCCCTCCCCCTCTCCGACCGAATTGTATTCCAGTTTTGTTAAAAAAATAACTTTTTTTCACATGGATCGCGCTTTCAGGCCGACCCCGACTACCTGATAGGGCCCGAAATCGTGGTCGACAAGAATGGCTTGGACGTCGCGAGACTTGGTCTGAAGTTTCGCGTCGAGAACAAGCACTTCAAGCAGGGCGACATGAAGCTAAAGTGCTTGGCCACAATAGCCACGGTATACAAGCAGAGCAACGAGAAGAGCGTGGTGGGCGACGAGAGTGTTCTGAAAACGTCTATAATGGAAAGCCGCGAGACCAGGGCGCAGAGCCACATTCGCGAGGATCTGACGGACGGTAAGACTTATCTCTCTCTCTCCCTACGTTACTTTCCCACACCTGCGCCGCAATTGCGCAACGTTCCTCCCGGGGTATCGATTAACTCACCGGCACCGACTTTTATCTCGTCTGAAACTTGATGAAATGCGAGTTCAAAGAAATTAAGGTCCAGAATCTCTCGCATGGACGTTGACCATCGCGCTTATAATCGTACTCTATACTGAGAAAGTTTGCTCTTAGAATTTACCCTGAAAATCATGGTAATCGTGGGACAATATGGAAAGAATTTTGTGAGAATTTCTCTGATTAATATTTATCACAATAAAAATAATAATATCTATCACAATAAAATATGTTTGGTTAATTTTACTAAACTACATATTAGTAAAATTAATCAAACATGTTTTATATTTTATTGTGATAAATATTCAAAGGTCCAGAATCTCTCGCATGGACGTTGACCATCGCGCTTATAATCGTACTTCTCTATACTGAGAAAGTTTGCTCTTAGAATTTACCCTGAAAATCATGGTAATCGTGGGACAATATGGAAAGAATTTTGTGAGAATTTCTCTGATTAATATTAACACAATAAAAATAATAATATCTATCACAATAAAATATAAAACATGTTTGATTAATTTTACTAAACTACATATTAGTAAAATTAATCAAACATGTTTTATATTTTATTGTGATAAATATTATTATTTTTATTGTGATAAATATTCAAAGGTCCAGAATCTCTCGCATGGACGTTGACCATCGCGCTTATAATCGCACTTCTCTATACTGAGAAAGTTTGCTCTTAGAATTTACCCTGAAAATCATGGTAATCGTGGGACAATATGGAAAGAATTTTGTGAGAATTTCTCTGATTAATATTAACACAATAAAAATAATAATATCTATCACAATAAAATATAAAACATGTTTGATTAATTTTACTAAACTACATATTAGTAAAATTAATCAAACATGTTTTATATTTTATTGTGATAAATATTATTATTTTTATTGTGATAAATATTCAAAGGTCCAGAATCTCTCGCATGGACGTTGACCATCGCGCTTATAATCGCACTTCTCTATACTGAGAAAGTTTGCTCTTAGAATTTACCCTGAAAATCATGGTAATCGTGGGACAATATGGAAAGAATTTTGTGAGAATTTCTCTGATTAATATTTATCACAATAAAAATAATAATATCTATCACAATAAAATATAAAACATGTTTGATTAATTTTACTAAACTACATATTAGTAAAATTAATCAAACATGTTTTATATTTTATTGTGATAGATATTATTATTTTTATTGTGATAGATATTATTATTTTTATTGTGATAAATATTAATCAGAGAAATTCTCACAAAATTCTTTCTATATACCATATTGTCCCACGATTACCATGATTTTCAGGGTAAATTCTAAAAGAAAATTCTCTCGGCTTCGTTGACAAATCGGAGAAACAATTGTCATGCCGTCTTGCCGCGACTTTTGTATATTTTTACCGAAAATTCTAAGTAATTCCATGTAATGCGCCATATAATTCTAAATAATGCGACGGAATGCGTGTAATTATGTTAATTCTTCTTTTTTTAAAATAAAATACAATATTTAAATATTAGTTCTGTTTAATTTGGTAAGAAAAATGTAATTAGAATGATTATAAAAAGAAATGTTAAGAAGCATAAATTTGTGAGATATTGTAAATCATATAGTACCAATGTATTATGCAAAAAATTTAAAATTAATATTTTTTAAAAATTAATATTGCAAATATTTAATTGGACACTTAAATTAAAATATTATATTATAATTAAGATATAACACGAAGTTATGCATTTCTAATTATAAATTTTAAAAAATGTCTTATTTTAAACTTCGTGATTAAAACATTCAGAAATGTTTCAAACTCAACTTAGAAAACTATTTTTAATAAAAACTTCTTTTAATTAACTTGAACACACACAAAATACAAATAAAATTAGATTAGATCTGAACAAATTAAATATCAAATATTAATGATTTCATAAATTATAATATTTAGTAAAATATATGTTAAAAAAACATCATAACATTATTTTTCTTTTTTAAGACGTCTTAATCTGGTCTGAATTATAATTGTTTTATGCTTGTAAATCAATGCGAATTTAATTAATGCGTAATTCCAGAAAAAATGTACATGTATTGCGACAGTGAGACATCCCTCGATTTTTTTCCAACATTTTCCAACACTTTTCACGCGCTTGCAAATTTCCGTAATAGACGCACGAATCGAGAAAACGCGAGCCGCAATGAATCATCGATCGCGAAGCACTGGAGTGGCGGAAAAATGAAAAATTTACTTAGGTCAAGCTCTTTGCGCGGAGCTATAAATCCCAATTTTATAATACTTGGCGCTCGCGTTGAATTATTATTCCGCTAACGGATTTGATTTACCAAAGAATTGCGTGGCAATCGGGCTGCACCGCGATTGTAAAATATATTACGATATATTTTGCGTTTATTTCTTTATCTTTTTTTGCAAGCGAGAGACCCGCGGTTTTTTCTACGAGCTTACCTCGACCGGAAACAAACCGGAGGTAATTTCGCAGTCGCGTGAACGTTGAATGCGCGTCGTATTAAAGTAGACGTTTTACCGAAAATATTTTGCGATCTAAATACCGCGATTGTAAATATACAGCATATTTTTTTGCACACCGGTTTCGCCTGGTGGCGAAATTCGAGCGAATATTTATATTTTATTAATAACCATTCGAGCGGATATTTATATTTATTTCGGATACGAGTATAAATACGAGTATAAATACGCGTCGTCAATTTTGCGCGATATGTATATTATAAACGCGAAAATAATTCCAAAGGTCCCGCCTGTCGAAGATCTCACAATAACAAGCAATGAGGAGTATACCAGCGGATTATAAAGCCCTAAGTATTAAAACGCGAATCCTCGTATAAGCGCGTACACGGCATTCGGCATTAATCACAACGGAAAACTAATTGCACGATGCTTTAATCCGCGATAGTGCTATCGCCCGAGTACCGCAATAAAAACTGATTAATTACAGCCACACTGTATTCAAATCCCAAACTAAATTACCGCAAGAACGAGGCTCGGGCTTCACGAAATGAGTACGTGGGGATATAGTTCGGCGTTCTCCGAATTAACCGTTTAAGGGATGCGCATCGCAAATTCGCTACAATCCTCTCCCTATATCCTATTTCGAGCGAGTATTTTCGCCGACAGCTGTATTCCGCTTCCGCGAGATCCCATTTTTTCCGACACCGCATTTCGCGTAAATATATATACGTATATATATATATCTTCAATTTTTAACATTTCGAAGCATTGATTAATCTTTGATGCTGTCCAAAAAAATTACGTTCGTCCGGGCCAGGATATTTTTTTCTATACTCTCGCGAACAAAAGCGACTTTACGGGGACGAATAACGGGGGGAAAGAGAGAGGCTAATAATGAATATATTTTGTCTTTTCATGTTTCAGGAACCGCGAGCGTCGCAGTCGAGTGGACGATCCTCGTCATCGGACTCGTCCTCGTCACATCGATCGCCATCGCGTGATAATAACGATGAATCGTTTTCCTTTCTACCCCCATCCACCCTCACGTTGCTTCCTAATCATGTAAACGTTAGGAGAGAGATCGGTTTCACCCTTACTACTAATTCCTAATTCGCGTAATCGTAAAAAGAAAAAAAATAAAATAAACGCAATACCGATAATGCATATATAATTGTAAGTGTACGTCCAGTTTACGCGTATGTCGGTGAAGTCTTACACTACGTGCGCTCTAGGCTCTAAATGTATTCTCGTGCACGAAGGGAGGAGGGGGAGGAGACAGCTCTCTCTCTCTCTCTCTCCCTCCCTCCCTCGCGTTTGTTTAGATCGTCCAAGGTTCTCTCTCGCGAGGAAAATCGTGAAGGACGATGTCGGAGTCGCCATCTCCTATATCGCTTTCCACACACAGAGAGAATTTTCTCTTAGAATTTACCCGGAAAATCATGGTATTGGAAAGAATTTTATGAGAATTTCTCTGATTAATATTTATCAAAATAAAAATAATAATATCTATTATACAATAAAATCTAAAATATGTTTGATTAATTTTACTATGCAGTTTAGTCAAATTAATCAAACATGTTTTATATTCTATTGTGATAGATATTATTATTTTTCTTGTGATAAATATTAATCAGAGAAATTCTGATAAAATTCTTTCCATACCCCAATTACCATGATTTTCAGGATAAATTCTAAGAGAAAATTCTCCCAGTGCAGAAATACGTCAATGTTATTCTTACTACGATTTTTACAAAGGATTTTCTATTTTCACGACATATCATTTTCATTCTCACAACGATCTTCCCTCACCTGGGTACGTTGGTCTCTCGGGCCCCCCTTTTGCGGTCCCCCCTCGTCGCGAATGCGCTTTTACCGGAATCGCTATCGTCCACCCTCTTCTACGGTCGCCATTTTCCTCCCTCAGCGATTTCTTCGTACAAAGCAGAGTTAATGATAGTCGCGAAGGCGGCCGCGAAACAGATTTTTTTAAATATATATATTCACACACGGTGGATAAATCGTTCGAGTGATTGCGAAATATGGATGAATTGAAAAGGAATTTATGGAAATTTATTTTGCAAAATTATGAATATCCAATCTTCGATGCTTGATTTCGAAGATTAAATATTTAACTTCGGAAAAAAAAAAAATTAATCGTAAAAACAGTTCCACACTTTTCTTGATTTTCGTCTATCTTTTGCAGCGCGCGATAATAGCGTTTGATGAAACACTTTCTTAAAATTTTTCTCGTTTCCGTTTTTACCATCTATTATACATTATATTATATATTTAGTTAACCGTGTTACCCCGCGAGTTATAATTTTCCCTCCGGCTTTAATTTCCGATATAACTCTCTCGATCGGTAAAGCTAGGTCGAATGTTGCTAAGAAAGTAGCTAATGAGTACTATTGTAAGTGTAATATAATATTCTAGACAATATGGTACATCCTGAAATATAGATTTAAAAAAGAAATGCGTAAAGAAGAGAAAGAACATTTGTTAAAGGAATATATAGCAATCTTTATCGAGCGCTATTATTACGCATCACCGTGTACAACATCGCGCAACAATCGATTCTCGCGACTCGCTTGGGAGTAGTCTTTTTTTATAACGAGAGCCTTTTGTGTTGTAAAACGACCGTAAGTCACAGGTCGTTCGCATCGCAACGCGATTGAGTTGAAGTCCCACTCGATGAACCCAGCACGTGAAACGCTTAATCGGGTCGCTGTCGTCCCTCTTCTGACTAATTGTAAGGCATAGTTAATCTCATATCGGATATATGTCACGCGTACGGAATTACTATCGTATTTTCGATCGATATTGAAATATCCCGGTGCGGACGCGAGCGCGCGCGCGCACGTCGACCGAACCTAGGACGAGGAAACACGGACCTCCACTTAGGCTCGTCCGTAACGTGTCGTCGTAATTAACAATAACGCGTAATCCCCCGAACCGGACATCGGACATCAGTAAGCGCCGCTTGAATCGGTATTTTTCTTGTTCAGACGAGGCCAATTACACGAGGGAATTACACCAGGTGTCAAATAATATCCGCGACATTCATCGAACGTGTATGTGTGAAATTTCTAAGGGTAAATTATTCATCAAATTCGAATTTAAAGAGGAAGCAATTATTTTAAGCCGTAAAAGAATACTACACAGAGATCATTTTCTCTTAGAATGGTATGGAAAGAATTTTATGAGAATTTCTTTGATTAATATTTACACAATAAAATATAATAATATCTATCATATAAAATATAAAATATAAAACATGTTTGATTAATTTTACTAAAAGTATAATAAAATTAATCAAACATATTTTATATTTTATTGTAATAGATATTATTATTTTTCTAGTGATAAATATCAATCAGAGAAATTCTCATAAAATTCTTTCCATACTATATTGTCCCACGATTATCATGATTTTCAGGATAAAGTCTAAGAGAAAATTTTATCTGTGTATAAAAAACAAATTTCAGAATCATTTTTAATAATATAAATAATTATATACATTGTATATAATTATATAAATAATTTTAAAACATGTTTGATGAATTTTACTAAACTGCATAGTAAAATTAATCAAACATCTTTTATATTTTATTGTGATAGGTATTATTATTTTTCTAGTGATAAATATCAATCAGAGAAATTCTCATAAAATTCTTTTCATACCATATTGTCCCACGATTATCATGATTTTCAGGATAAAGTTTAAGAGAAAATTTTCTGTGTATAAAAAACAAATTTCAGAATCATTTTTAATTATATAAATAATTATATACGTTGTATATAATTATATAAATAATTATAAAACATGTTTGATCAATTTTACTAAACTGCATAGTAAAATTAATCAAACATCTTTTATATTTTATTGTGGTAGGTATTATTATTTTTCTAGTGATAAATATCAATCAGAGAAATTCTCATAAAATTCTTTCCATACCATATTGTCCCACGATTATCATGATTTTCAGGATAAAGTCTAAGAGAAAATTTTCTCTGTGTATAAAAAACAAATTTCAGAATCATTTTTAATTATATAAATAATTATATACACATTGTATATAATTATATAAATAATTATAAAACATGTTTGATCAATTTTACTAAACTGCATAGTAAAATTAATCAAACATCTTTTATATTTTATTGTGGTAGGTATTATTATTTTTCTAGTGATAAATATCAATCAGAGAAAGTCTCATAAAATTCTTTCCATACCATATTGTCCCACGATTATCATGATTTTCAGGATAAAGTCTAAGAGAAAATTTTATCTGTGTATAAAAAACAAATTTCAGAATCATTTTTAATTATATAAATAATTATATACGTTGTATATAATTATATAAATAATTATAAAACATGTTTGATCAATTTTACTAAACTGCATAGTAAAATTAATCAAACATCTTTTATATTTTGTTGTGATAGGTATTATTATTTTTCTAGTGATAAATATCAATCAGAGAAATTCTCATAAAATTCTTTCCATACCATATTGTCCCACGATTACCATGATTTTCACGGTAATTTCTAAGAGAAAATTCTCTCGGTGTACTTTTTATACTTATAATAGAAACAAAGTGCGTGCAAATAGATTTTTCTTTTTGAAATTTTATCGCGCATTTTATTTTGTACAAGTTATTTCCTCAAGAAATAGAGTATTATTTAAATTTTATCCATAGAGGATTCGCTCCACGACCACTCGTGAACTTTATTAGATAATGACTCGGGGATAGAGTTTTCGCCGCCTAGCACATTACGGCTACCTGGCGAGCACTATTAAGGTCATTTTACCCCGTCGCTGTATACAATCGATTCGAGATGATTTTATCGCAAGCTCGTCCGCGTAAGCTCGCAAGAATGGCGGAGAAAATACAAAATATATCGATACAGTATCGAAGTATATGAAAGTATAGAAAAATAGCATAAAACCGGAAAATCACCATCAGCAATCCGAACATTATGAATCGTCGACGCCGATCGATAATCGCAATTACACCCGGATATATCTCGACTCCGTGGCGCATTTTCGACTTGAAAAAAAAAGACTAAGTACTCCGAGCGATATGCGCTATATGTTATTGCCTTACGCGGGCAATATATGTATATAAATAACAAGAAAAATGTTATTATGATTGAAAGTCGTAAATAGTGATTACGCGAATGGCGAAGCCTATGGAACGCAACCGCGAGAGTACTCGACATAAAAAAAAAAAAAAATGCGACAGAAAAAAATGACGCATGCTCTCAATATGAGCATCTCCCCCCTTCCCGCCATACGCTTTCACGGGAGGAAAATATGCGACGCAAATATTTGACGGAATGCTGCGTTTCAACGCGACAAATGGTGTACTTTCCTCGTAAAGTAAGAGAGATCCGTACCTCGCTCGAGAAAAGAGAGAGAGAAATTGACACACATATCTGAAAGAAAAGAAGACTCTCGCGATTTTTCGATGCCGCAACATTTTTTTATTCCGCGTGATTTAACACTGGAAAGAGCGGCGGAGTCGAATAATAAAAAGTTTTGAATCGAGATGCCAATGAAAAACACAAACTCATCGCATCCGGCTTTCCGTATGTATATAGACGACAGACTTTTTCTCTTTGTGTATCTTTTGCCGACGAAAAATCTTATAAACGAGTCTTACTCGTCGATTGAATAATAGAGAAACAAAAATAAAAAGTTATCGATAATCTATCGATAAAAAACGATAAGGTTTCATAATTCTTCCATAAATATAAAAAAAAAAAAGAAGGAATATTGGAATTTTCTCAAAAGCATCCTTTAGCAGCTTTCCCATCAACTTTTATAAAAGCGGCAAAAGAAGAAAGAAAAAAAAAGCGTGCTTTCTAATAATTAAAAATTTTTCTTGTAATTAAAAATTATTTTATATATTTATATAATTAAATTTAATTTAAAAAATTATTTTATATTAAGTTAAATTTAAGAAATAAATAATTTTATATAATATATTTTATTATTTTTGTACTAGTCTCTTATTATGTCATAACTTATAATAATGCTAATTGTAAGTGTGATAAATTAGGACGTTTC
This sequence comes from Prenolepis imparis, assembly GCF_030444845.1. Taxonomy (NCBI): domain Eukaryota; kingdom Metazoa; phylum Arthropoda; class Insecta; order Hymenoptera; family Formicidae; genus Prenolepis; species Prenolepis imparis. The sequence continues at coordinate 6,103,806 of NW_028141173.1, forward strand.
CTCGCTCTTTTCAGGGTTGAAACGCGAATAGACAGCGGCGTACCTGTATATTATTATTTCCGAATCAACGTAAGCATTTCGATACGCTCAAGATAGATATCTTTTCGATATATTTTTCGTATAGACAAAGTATGTATTTTGCATTGTAATCTCATGCGTAAAGCGCGTTAAAAAAAAAATTGGAAGCTGCGCAATTCGCGCGAGACGCTGTGTTTAAGGCTCCTGGGTGCTCACCGCGGCCTTATTGGAATCGTGACGTCAGAGGCGAGAAAGCACACGCTATTTTTTTTTAGATGCCATTTTTAAATAAAAACATATTTGCATAAAATAACACTTAAGATCTCTTTAATACACTTGTAAAAAACGCCGAAAACTATTCTTTTCCCTTGACAGTCAATCAACAACCCTAAAATGATCGAGATATCAGACTTTGACACATGCGGAATGACTGCGCATGTGCAAAGACCAGACGGACTGGGCCTCATAATATTACATTTTACAGCTGTTGATCGATTATAAAGGGAAGAGGATAGTTTTCGGCGTTTTTTAGAAGTGTATTAAAGAGATCTTAAGTGTTATTTTATGCAAATATGTTTTTATTTAGAAATGGCATCTAAAAATTTTTAGCGTGTGTTTTCTCGCCTCTGACGTCACGATTCCGACATGGTCCGCAAGGTACCAGGAGCCTTAATCGAATAGAAACAAAACGCGTTTCATACGAAGTAGTGCATTAAGGCCCTTAATACGTGTCATATTACGAGAATAAGTGTTTACAAGCCTGTGTAAATATGTACATAATTTTCATCGTTATTAAAATTATTCACTATTATAACATTGTCGAATGTCATTTTGCTTCTCTTTCCCAAATTCCTGTGTTATAATTATTTTATAGAAATAGTCTCCCCTTTTTTATAATTATATTATAAAAATATTTTGTCTTTTTTTTCTCTCTTTTCTCTCGTACGAAAGCTTTTTTCTTTTAATCATTTATATATATCGCACGCTCAATTAATACTATTATAAACAGAAAGAGTTTATATTTTATTAATTTTTTAATAATAGAGAAAATAAGATTTATTCGTTTTGCTTGCAATTCCCAGAAATTTCTGCACTTGAAATGAGATAAATGTATGTGTATATTTTAACGTGAAAAAGAAAGAGAAAACAAAGAATCTCACAATCAATGTAGAAAGTACAAGCGAAACAAACGTATAAATAAAATAACGACTCACTTTTTGTTGCAATATTCCTGCTTCTAATCCACTGATTTCCGGAAGAAGCAGATATTTATTCCATTTCCGGAAGCCACTATTCACTGCTGATTGACACAGGAATACGATGGATATTCCCTCGTTCGATCACACAATTTCAATCCGATATATCACTTTCCGCGTTGTATCTCGCACAATTTGCGTCATACACACTTTTCGAATTTATTCGCGAAACTCGCCGATATTCGGACAACTTCGTCTCGGTTCGGCTCGCCTCGAGTATCACGGAATTATCGCGCAAAATATATCCATCTCACTTGCATCGAATTTTCGAAGAATAAAACTCGGGAGGCGAAATCAACGTCTTGAATAGCGACGAACATCCTCGCGTTCGATCGTTCGCACTTGATATTTTCCGTCTCCGTATCACTTTTCACGCACGTGCGCGTCCACGCGAGACGCTTCGAATCCGACGACGAAGCTGTCGCTTCTCGGAATCGTTCGGCTCGTCTCGGGCGGCGTCGGAATCTCGCGCGCCGCGAAGCCGCCTGCAGACAACTCGATTTCGGCGTCGAATTTTTTCGCAGAATAACGTCGCGACGAGCTGCCGGAGCCGAATCCGGCAATTCCCCGATGGAAAGGGACGAAGGTTTCGCCGCTTCGAACCGTCGACGGCTCCGACTTTGCACCGATACTTTCACTCTTCGCGTTATTTTCCGCGCTACTTCGCGCGTCGTATGCCATCTTCGAACCCGTCCGCGAAACTGTCGCGTCGCTCGACTCGCTTCGGGCGGCCTCGGCATCGTTCGGCTCGCTTCGGGCCGCCGCGGCATCGCACGATATCATGTTACATGTTTCTGACAAGTTTTTTCCTCCGTTTTGAAAGGATTATTCCGCGCCACGGATTCTCGAGGTGTAGAAACTAAAGAAATAAAGCCGCGAAAATATATCTTTTCGAGATTGAACTTTTCGTTTTGATAAAGTACGGAAATAAATTCGGAAAAAAATCACGGGCCGACCGTTTGCTCCATACATTTTCATATCCCGATTTTTCGAAGAATTTCGAGCCGCGATAGATTTTCGAGTTTAATTAATAGAGAATAGAAACACACATAATTTCGTAAATACATCTTTACGAGATTGAACGGAAATAAATTCAGAAAAACTGCGGGCCGGTCATTTGTACATTTTTATGTCTCGATATTTTTGAGAATTTCTCTCTCTCTCTCTCTCTCTCTCTCTCTCTCTCTCTCTCTCTTTCTCTCTCTCTCTCTCTCTCTCCCTCTCTCTCTCTTTCTCTCTCTCGATAAAATGTCGAGTTTAATTAATGGAGAATAGAAAAATATAATCTCGTAAATACACATCTTTTTGATCAACCTTGGCGAAATTACACGACGTTGAATTGTTTTAATCTTAGAAAGCACGGAAATAAATTGGGAAAAATCGGAGGCCGGCCATTTGCTAGCACCGTACATTTCCATGTCTGAATTTCGTAAGAATTTCGCGCCGCGATAGATTTTCGAGCTTAATTAACTAATCTAATGCTTGCCTGACGAAGATTCTCGCTTTCGGAGCCATCGATTGCGCGATTCGACGTAAATATTCTCACTTTTCGCGTTACTTTTCACTCCTTCGTCAGGAGCATCTCGCGAACTCGACCGTTGACCGAAGACTGTTCGCGACTTGCATCGTCACTCGAACTCGCTTCGATCGCGATCACTTTCATAGATTTGCAATTACTTTTTCACATTGTTAAAATGGAAAGTTTTATGCCTGTGTATTCCTAATGAAACGCGTTTATCGACAGATTTGTTTAATACTACTTGTTTTTCTCTTATATTGTTAATAAATGATTATTTATCGAAATAAGAGGAGAATGTTTAAACCTGATCACGTGATCACTTTTACACCGGCTGCCTCAAGGCGCGTATACAACTCTTTTGTAGTTTCTTAGGATTTCAATTGCGTCTGATTGGCTGCCTATCTTGGTGGCCCATTTACAAAATTGTACGAGTGCGTTCGGAAATCTATTTCTCGAAAGGTGAGTAGCCTTCATCGACCAATCAGGACGAAGAGAATCTTTCTTCCTTCTCTTTCCAATGGGCGAGCAAATATACTACTTTAGATTTTCAAGCGGCAGAGTTATCTCACGTGATAAAAGTACAAACGCGGTTTTTAATTTTTTCCAACTAATAAGATAGTATACGTTAATCACTATAACGCTTCAAAAAATTGCTTAGAAGAAATTTTTAACGTAAGTAACTAAATAATTGAGATATTTTAAATTTAATTATCCAAAATGTTAGCTAATATAACCTAAAAGGTATACATTTTGAAAGTGTTTATGCTCCGTTTTATTTAAATTGATGATTATACGTGAACATTTTTTTTTTTTAGAATGAAGAAGGTAAAATTAATATTACTAACCCCTAAATATTCTATTATCTGAACATTATCATTTTGTTAGATGGAGCCCATGACCCTGGGATCACCGATGAGTAGTCCTATACAAAGTCCTGGCACTCCAGGAGGTTCTTCGGCGTATTTGCCAAGTTTTCTCTTGGGTGATACAAACACTGTTAGAATATAATCTCTTATATTAAATTTAAAATGTGTAGTACTGCATTTGCTAACGCTTATTTATCTTTAAACTTTCAGCCAACAAAGGTCGGCGTAATGAGCCCTCAAGAAAATCCACGCCATTTAAATATAACCAATGCCAGTGTGATATCAGCAGCTTCCTATGGAACTCCAGACTATCGATCTAATCGTCAAAAGGCAGTGTTTGGAAACACTACAACTTCCAGTACACCACAGATGAGCACAAAGAATCATACCGGAGGACCACCGACGCGTGGACTGTTTGACAGTTTGGAAATGCCGCAGGTGTCATCGCCATATGTGTCGACTACAATTCGACCTGTCACGCCTACGTCTGTAAATCAGACCAGACTCATGACGAGCACGATAAATAGTCCATTGCTGTTTCCAGACAGTCCTATAAATATAAACACGAGCGAGTCACAAAGTTTGCTGCAATGGGTAACCGTCTTTGGTTTCTTACCAAGCGATATCAACGCTGTTCTGTCCCATATTTCCAGTAGAGTTCGTATAGTGGACAGACACCTGGCTCCGCAGCCTCAAAGCAATTGGATACACTTGAAATGTGCATCGGAGCAGGAAGCACAGAGAGCTCTTACGTGCAATGGCAGTATCGTTTCCGGCTCCATTATGATCGGTGTCATACCGTGCACAGATGAGGGTGTTATTTTAGGTTGCGCAGACAAAGAGAATCGTACTAAACTGAATGGAAGCATGAGATCACATTCAATGAGCAGAATCGAGCGCTCTCCGTTTAATGTATCAGCTACTATGAAACGACGAAAGTTAAGATCTTTGGCAGCGGGTTATAATCAACATTTTAGTCCACAAACCGCACAAACACCAGAGAATGTTCCACAAAGATCATCTGGTTTAGTTTCCAGAGCAATGGAATATGTATTTGGTTGGTAGTTTATTTATTTTTTAATATTAAAAATTTTTTTTTTTTGATAATTGATAATTGATAAATATACTCTTTTTCTGAATATACTATCAGATAAATAGTTACACAAAAGAAAGGGAATTATAAAAAAGATATCTTAACCTTCCAAAAGAACATTTTTAACTCTAGCATGCAATTATTGCTCTATTATTCTTAAAATTTTTTTTGATTATTTTGAAAATTATTATGTTCTCTCTATGATATGATGAAAATGTAATGTCTATTATTTTTTTTAAATATATTACTACATATCTATATTATATACATTTGTACATATCTTTATAATTAAACAGAATGACTAAAAGTCAGAGAAGTAATGTATAAGATTAAATGTCTTTTTTTGGATGTCATGCATTACTGGATAATGTTGTTAATTCTATAAAAAAAACTTGAAAATACTTTTAGCAATTTTTCTATATTATATTAATGTTAAATTCTAAGAAAAAAATTACAATATATAATTCTTATTTCTTACAACAATTATAATTATAATAATAATGTGCTACAGTGACAATTATTACATTCTTATTTTATAATTCATGTGTTAATAGTTCTATTCTCTAAATTATTTTCAAGATTAAAATTTAGATATAATTTTCTACAAAATATAAACAGCAATTTACACAAAATTACATTTTAAAGTCAATTTCAGATATTTATCTTATTTATAAATAAAACTGGGAAATTGTCTTCCCAGTCTTTGTCTACCACAAAATTACTTTTGCTCAATTGTAGCGCTACCTAAATCAGTCATCTTAGAATATTTAACTTTTTTCTTGTCTAATTCATCTTGAGCCCACAGTATCATCTTCAACAAATTACTGAGCCGAGGACTAGTCGATTCCCTATGTTCCATCTTCAATATAGCAGCATTCAGTTCGCTTGCAATCTATATAGCGAGAAAAATTAAGAATTAATTTGCAATAATAATTTAGCAAAATAAATTTAACTCACTTTTTGTCTGTGCGTTGGATGTAAAAGATCACTGAAAGGACTCTTGTGTGGTTCGTCGAAAGCCAACAGTGCCAAGGTACGTTCTAACTCGCACAATATATTATCATCCGACTCTCCAGCTTCGCTAAGTTGATCCTGCGCAAACTGCAGCGCTTCCTCGACTCTACCAGTGCGTATCAATTCAATCAGATGCAATTGTTGCAGATGAAAGTAGAGATATCTATCGTTATCCAACAATTCAGGATGCAGTTGGTTCACCAAATCCGTGGCTTCTTGAATACGACCATTTTGTATGGCATCTCGAATACGAATCCTCTCATCCAAAGAGCTCAATTCTACCGTTGGACCCACTCCTGATTCCTGTTGGAACTTCTCAGCAGCTTCCTTGAATCCTTCTGTAAGAAAACATTTATTTTCCTAAACAAATCACTTACACAAATAAGATCATGAGAGAAAGAGAAAGAGAGGCTCAAGTTTCCCACCTGTCACCAGATAATTCATGATTAGATTATTCATTGACAGTTTTTGCATGTAAGCAGTCTCCTCCAGCTTCACCACCCATTCGTCCTTAAGTAGGTTGTCGTCTCCTTTCTCAGATAAGCTCATTATCTTTGGAGAATTCGGCTTGACAAGTCTCAAATTTTATAAAAATACTTATAACATTATTATCTGTCCGATGTCAGAGTTCTCGAAACAGCTCGCAATAACAGCTGATTCGCTCGAAACGCGAAAGCGCAATCAAAACAAAGGCAATTGTCACTTGCCAAGCACAATTCTACGTTTTACTGGAAAAAAAATTCGCACAACGGAAAACGTGGACGAAATATTTGCCGGAATAAAAGTGCCTTTACGACCCACAGATATTCTAAACAATACTTGCTGTCCTTAATAAGGAAATCGGAGCAAAATTGTGGCCTTAGAATACGTAAAAAAAAAAAGAGTAAACAACGAAACTTGTCAGGCGGCGAACCAATCGGAGTTGAGCGTTCTTGAGATTTCCAACCGAGAATGCTCGATCGTGATTGGTCGACTCGTTTATCAGTGCGAGTTTGCGCTCTACCCTTTATTCGTCCTTCAAGTCTCAATGTTGGCCGACAGAGGACGTTTGGTGTACGATCAACGGAATTTTTCTATGCACTCGCACTAATAAACTACGCTCGAGGTAAGAAGGTATAATTAAATTATTATTACATTGTTACATGCGGATATTCACGTATTGTTGTGAAACAAAGAATAGCGATTCGTCAGTTATATTAATTTTCCTAAATTGGGGATGTGTAATTGCGTTTTATATCCTGCATAAAGAGTTGTGAAAATTCGAAGCTCGTTACATAAAAATTAGAGGTTTGGTTAACATTTTATTGTTAGTACGAAAGAGATAAAAAATGAAGCAATACTATATGTGATTAAAAAGATGCGATTTTTTTATCTTCTATTCTATATTATCTTTTCTCTGCATGTTTCTTTTTATCACGATGCAATATATATATACCAGGTGTCCCATTTTAAAGGACCCACTCAAATATCTCATTGCCAGAAACACTGCGTTAAATCGAAAAATGTTTCCTACAAAAGTTGTAGGGTTTCGAGGGGGACATAACATAGTAATATTCATTTGACCTTGGGCGGCGTCTCCGCAAGGTTAGTGAAGGTTAACCTTAAGTGAAGGTGAGAATGAATTTTGAAGAAAAAAAATGCTTCAGATAAAAGTTGTTCAAATTAATTAGTAGAAAAAGATGATATAATAAAAAATATGGGTTTCCATTTAAAAAATTTATTCTCACCTTCACTTGACCTTGGAGACGCCGCCCAAGGTCATATGAATATTACTATGTTATGTCCCCCTCGAAACCCTACAACTTTTGTAGGAAACATTTTTTGATTTAACGTAGTGTTTCTGAGATATTTGAGTGGGTCCTTTAAAATGGGAACCCGGTATATCGCGATTTCGCTGCCGGAATTTTTGGTGTCTGAAATTTTCCTAGAAATGAAAGAGAAAAAAAAGTCGCGATATACACATATATATATATATATATATACATGTAAAAAGATGTACATCTCTTTTGGGAAATACGATATACGCAGAAGGTGAAGGATGAAATATACGCGAAAATTTTGTATCCCGGCAAGAGAGTTGCGATAAAAATTGCATTTGCATCGAAATAACGTCGAAGCGTCCGCGAAGCGCGAACGCTTCTCGTTTTGCCATTTTCATGAATGAAACCGCTCCTGTTTCATATCAACAGGCGTCCTTTACTACGCAGCGGGAACATCGATCCGTTCCTTCGGGACCATCCCTCTTCCACGAACTCATTACATTTCACGTTGTACAGGGTCGTACACAGCGAGAGCCCGCAATGTCACGCTGGTTATTAAAAACGCTCGATTGCGGTTCTAATTCACAAATGTATCAACTAATTTCACCCTCGGGACTTTCTAACCTATAGACGTAAGTATATATATATATAAAATATCTTATATATACTATTTTTTTTTCTCTCGATGTGACTCAACCTTATTATATATATATGTATATTTTATTATATTTAATATTTATTATAATGATAAAAATTTAGTAAATTGAATAATATAAAAATATAAAATAATATAAAATCTTTGTTTATTTTGCAACATTAATTATTGGAGATTCTTTCCGTAGAAGATATTTTTTTTGCTACAATTTATTTATAACATCAATCTTGATTATATGTCTTTTTAATAATTTTTTAAATTTTATTATTAAAAAAAATACATTCTCATTACTTTAATTTTCGACTATATTTCGTATATTTATCGTAGTGGAGATGTCTACTTTCAGCGTCTACATTCTATCCGAGTCTATCGAGTGTCATCGAAATAACATACACGTGTTGTCCGGCTTATGACACATGTCGTCAACATCACAACAAACGCTCTTTAATCTGCTGGTAGATAATGCGAGTAAATAGATCTCGGGGGAAGGAGGCACGAGACGCGGATCGTATGACGTCACTGTATTCTCACCCCGTCAAGAGGGGATGAGAAGAGAAGGCGAGACCGTCCGCCCCTCCATCATCCCTCTCTCTTTGACCGGTCGTGCCACGGGGATTCGCCACTCGACGAACTCAAAGACTGACGTCAATGGGAGCCCGGCCTACGGGGGGACGCCGATACTCAATCAAGACTTACGCGATTTTACGAAACCCCTCGCGATTATACTCACAGACTAGCCAGCAAGCCTGATCGAAGTTTAACGGAAGCGAAAAATTCTCGCGAAGACTGTCTTTTCTCCCTCTCTGTGGAAAAAGAAACTTGGCCAATATCGCATGCTATTTGTTTTGTTTTCTTTTTTTTCTTTTCTTTTCGTTCAACTTTATCACTCGCTCATCGTTATAGTCGACTTTGCGAAAGTCGGCCTCGTGCGAAACGGACGATGTGAGTGCGATAAAACCGATGAGAGAGATTTCTCTGCGTAGAAAAACTTTACAAAGCAAAGAACTGAATATCATCAGAGAAAGAATTTAATATATTGCGTTGAAATTAAAATTGAAAATCTAGAGTATCTAGATAATATAGTTTATTTTTATAATAATAAAAGTATATATTTTTTTAAATACCTTTTATATTATTTTCTCTTAAGCATACTATAATTTGATATGCTATAAATCTTTCAATACTTTTTTCATATTCTGGTGCTAAATTGGTCTCATCTTTTTTTCTCTCTCTCATCGACTCATTTTTTGTTTTACCAACTTGTTTGCGGTTTAAATTATGAATGGCAACGTATCGCGAATAATCCGTGGCTATTTTTAACCAGAAGAAAGAAAACAAGACGTGATTGCGAAAGTAACATAGCTCATAAATCATTACGGTAAAATGATAGCGATAAGATTCTTCAGACACATCATTTATACGCGAAAGAAAGAAAAAAAAAGAGAGGGAGAAAAGCTCATTATGCTTCCGGATTAAGGTTGCTACGAGAGTACTGTGTAAAGCGCAAATGAAGAGAAACGTGAAAAAAAAAAAATGTAAAATGAATCCTGTTTCTTTATAGTCGGCAAATTTAATAATTTTCGAAGAGAGGTGCAAAAAAATATTTAGAGAAAGAGAGAGTCTCGTCGTCTCGATAGTTGGCACAAATTTAATTAAATTTTCCTAGTAATAACAAATGTACTTAACTGTTCGTTATCTAGAAAATTTAATTAAAAAGATCGTTTGGAAAGTTTTCGACGAGATTCTTATTTCTAGCACTTGGCGCAGCCCCTTTCGTGTCAAGTTCTCTATAAAATTCAGACTCAGGATTCATTCATTAACTGGAATTGTCCAATTATTCAATTCATCTCGTAACATTTGTAGAAAAACTAGCACTTGGCGATTCTTTGAGAAATCTCATTTCCGACCGCTTTTACTGGAAATTTTTTCCCATGAAGCCAAGAGATATGAGTTTTTTCCATTCGACTCAATAATGTTTCGTTTGATTACAGATCGAGAGAAAGAGAGGGAGGGAGTAAACATGCGCCCCTATTTTTCCACGACGGCGAAGCGCTCGGCGCAGACTCCTGCAATTTGCTGGAAGCGCCGGCTGCACTTATTGTCCACCAACGTGTTGTGTACTCGCGCAATGGCAATTTGCGCAAGCGTGCTGCAACGACTTGCGACAACGACAACGGAGACTACAACGACGATGCTAACGAAAGTAGGTCAATTACGTTGCGAGGGCGGATACACCGGGAGAGGCGTCGCAGCCCGAGGTGGCGAAGTAGAGAGCGACGACTCGACTCGCCTCGCGAAACTAGGGCCGACCCAATGAAACGGCGCGACTACTTCCGAAACGATTCTTTCGCGCTCGTCATCGCTCGGGGAATCGACATGATCGTGTATACTCTCGTACCGGAGATACGGATGGAAATAATCGCCAGCCATTTGTATTCATCCCGCCTGTCGTTTGCATCGATGATTCGATCGATGGGCTTGCGAATCCGGCGGTGCAGGCAATTTTAATTTTAACGAGATATCCGCGAGGGCGTCTGATCGATTCGACACGCAGCTTCTACGTTCGATTCAGTTCTTTGATATTGCCTCGAGCTATCGTTTGATAAGTGCTGCTAGGTATAAAAGTTCTTTCGCTTCTTTAGATAGTTCTATTTATAATTTCGTATGTCCTATAATGAAGAAAATTGATTTGAAGAATCGAAATACATATGCTGAAATAAATATGTCACATGAGATTATAAATAGAATTCTGTGTCACGAGTTTGTAGATAATCCAATTTAAACGTTCGAATTTACTTGTCGAGATCAAAATTGCACATAGAGTATTAAGATAAATATTATCTCAAGGTAAACACACTATTCACACAACATGCGCAAAAATAATCCACGTTTATAGCTTTCATGTCAGTTTTCGTTTCACCCGTCAAGGAGTCTCTTCAGCTACGAGCGAGTGCTCATCCGTTGATGTTATCGGACGTGATATTACTTTAAGTGCAGCGACATCATCCCCGGGAAGCTTCCAAGAGTCGCATTTATTTAGAGACATTTCTTCTACATAACAGAGATTCTTGTGGTCACGTACCGACCCTTTTGCAAAAAATAACAGACACAGTTTCGTCAAAATCGTCTAGGGACTAGATACTTTTGCATATAGCGAGTAGGTCCAAGTAGGTAAAAATAAAAGTTTCCTTACTCTTCTTTTCACAATAAAGAGAAAGCTATTTATATTCTATTATATTTCGAGCTTCATAAAACAAATATAAAACAAATGTAATAATATTTACATTATCGATTAACATTTGTCATATTTTCGCATTTACGATAACTGTTATTAACTCCGTAACCCTGATACTTGATGTAGGGATGTCGATCTGATGGTGCGGAAAATATGTCCCCCGGTTCCCGTCGCGATTCTCTACCGTGGAGGTGGAAGAGGAAAGGGAAATTGCGCGCGTGGGCGCGTAACGTCCTCGCGTAGGCGTGCGGCCTGTTGCGGGGGCTGAGGCTAGGTGATTGGGGATGAATACGGAACGAAGGGATGGAGGCCAGAGAGAATCTCTCTTCTCCCTCGCGACGAAGTAATGTACGGTACTAGGCTGTGCTGACTTCGTCGTATGAGATCGTCATTGGAGATTTTTACCCTAAAGCCAAACAGCCTATATATCTCACATGGCTTAATCTGTTTCGACGTTGTGAATATAATTTACATAAATCTTGATACATGTATATCTATGTAGACCTATGTGTTTTCAGATTAAGAAAAGTGTAGAAGAAAAAAAATAAAACTTCAACTTGTATATATATTATATATATATATATATATATAGTTATATTAAATTATATTCAAATTATATCTATATATAGTTTTTTAAAATTATATTCACAATTGTCTCACGTGTGAATAGAGATTTGTCGACAGATCAAGATAATAATTAGTTATACACATATTAAAACATGTAGAATATGATTAGTGAAAAGCAAATATCAGAGAGGGTAGGAATAAGAATTCAATAGATTTATACATAATTTTGTTATCGTATCCTTTAAGTTGAAAAGTATCTAAAACAAATATGGAAACATCGTTTTCTAATCTTGATCTTCTATTGAATTTTTATTCGCTCCATCACTTGCGCTCCAGATTCACTTTTTTAATCGCACCGTGCGACTTCTCTTTTTCCTAAATTTATCCGAACATATAACGCGGTATGAAAAGTAAATGTTTGATAAGTGAAGATAGATTGAGAAGATAGATTGAGAAAATAGATAATGTTCCGGTTGAAAATATACACGTCTCTACTGTTTCTCTAAGTATATGTATTATTATTATAGACATAGTAGAATCGCGACTTGTACGTCACCGTTTCAAATGCCAAAGAAAAACTACCCCTATGACGTTTGCATAACGGTCACATTAAAATTAAAGGCGAGTAGATAACGTCATCATAGTCAATATATGACGCAGTGGGGTTGCTATGTCCGCGATATGTGGTGCTTTAATTTTCTATTAATTCTTCCGAGGCTCTACGTGTCATGCATTAAGTATAGTAGAACATCGGTTTTTCTTTTTAACAATTTTTTTTTATTTTAATGCTGGATTGACGACACAAAAATGCAAGATTATAATTATGTATAAGATATATAATTATAAGATACATTTATATAAAGAAAATTCTCCTTTATAAAATAGAGAAAATTATAAATAACAGAGAGCTATTTTTCTATTTTAATAAAATGGAAAAATAGCTTAATAGAATACAGAAATAGTTGCATACTTTTCTGTGGTTTCTTCTTGATTCTAAAGGGAAGGCTGCGTTCCTTCAAGAAGAAACGACCCGTGTTTGTTAAACAGCCGTGTTAAACTACATTCAAGGGCTGGTAGAAAAGCGTAAACGGATCTATGCCCTTTCGTCAAAGAAAAATGCCGCTCGGGTTACAGAAATATCAAATTATAGCAGAGCGATTTATATTACTTTATAAAAAAAAAAACGCGCGCGTGCAAAGAATTCATATCATTAATATCACAAACGATCCTAATCGTATCTTAATATGAAAAAAAATCTTCAACCTTTCAAAGAGACTTAAAACGTTCATTATATTCTCGATTTTTCTGATGCAGATTTTCATCTTCACGCCGCAACTTGTAAACCGATGACAGGAAGCCGTAAAAACTTCGCCTCTCGATAATATCGGCTGACAGGCTTTCGACGGCAAAATAACAACAAAATCCTCACGCAAATGATCCTTACGACGCCACGTAGAGCACCGGGGATCCGTCGAGAAGACGCAGTTGGGTCATCGCGTGGGCAGACGTCTCTCTTATATCACGATGGGATCGTGTGTGCGCACCAGCACACATCAGCGTACACATATACGTATATCCCTTGATGTCGTGTGTCGAGGAAACGCAGCGCGCGCGCAGCCAGCAGCGTCGTCGTCGTAGGGTGCTCACCACCGAGTCGAGAGACGGGGAATGCTCGTTCACCAAGGTGGGGGTTGGTTGATCGACCGTACCCGCTTTTCTACTCGTCCTGCCGAGCCCCGACATTCATTCCACCCCGAGCCGGCGGATACGCTAGGACGCGCTCATTCTCCAGCTCTCTTGGTGCCAGCCCAAGGATCAGCGAAGGACCATTCAAGGCGAAGGAGAGGACGAGCGTGAAGGGTTGAAACCAACGATCGCCACGTCTCGCAAGGTAAACGAGATCAGATTCTCTGTGACTGACTTTCGTGTGTGTATTCTTATGTTTTTTTTATTCTCGATTTCGATCAATTATCCGGAAATTAAATAGGATCCTCAAGAAATTCAAGCGACTCGCGATATATGTATATAGTTTTAAACGCCCGCTTTTGCGCGGTCGGCCGTCCTTAGCGCATTCATACAGGTAGTTGCGCGACTGAAAATCAAAAAAATTTTATTTCATTAAATATTATTCATTAAATATTTGAATAATGTTCGTATAACAATTTGTATGTTTCGAGAGACTTGAAAGAGCTTTGCTGGTTCTCGGGATTAAATGTAACTTTACGCTTCCGTCTATATTTCTTTGAAACAATAATACTTTTCATCGACATTCTCGTTATAATTGAAACTAATTAACAATAATAAAGTGATTAAAGGCGGAGAGAAAGAGGCATTTATCGTCCGCAGACTTGTCAATGAAATTCTCATTCAGTGAAATGCATTTTTAATTAAGCGACTCGCCTAGCCGTGTAAGCTCGTATACGCTCGTATACTGATAAATGACTATAGTATTTGTAGATGCAACAAGTGTACGATTTCTAGGTCTACTATATCCGGTTTGACGTTACTGCACAGGTCGCTTTAATTGTCAAACTTTGCCGTTCATTTCGGACAGATGTCAATATCGGGAGCGTAATTCCCATAAGCGTTTAATCTTTCGATCGTTTAACGTGACACTTCAGCATATAATTATCGCGAAAGCGAGATTAGTTTTTCCGAATGTGTGTTTCATAAACGTTATTTAAATATTAACAATGAATGAAAAAAATATTTTAATATTTAATGAGTGTAATTTTAATCGTATGTTTTATAACATAAATATACATGAACACACAAATTAAATGACATTTATATTACAAAAGTTTACTGCAAAATATCTAAAATGTCAGAGGTGCACATGTATTTTTTTTTTTTTTTTTTTTTTTTTTTTTTTTTTACTGAAAATCTGATTAAATTTTCTGTATTTCATATTGCGTAACTCGAGCTATTTGCTATGTGAAACTGCGAGGTACAATAAGCGAAGTTATCGCACAGAGTAATGTAAATACGCAGTCGCGTAAATATATACATACATCTCGTTTCTGTACGCAATTTTGAACTCTGACATTTCGTTACTTATTGTGTGTTCTCTCTGTTACTTTGTCCCAGCCATTTCCAGCATCACTATTAGAGTTCATGTAATTACGCGTGTTAACTTGCAGGATCTTCATACTTCATACTTCATTAATGAAAGACCAATTGAGAGCAATTAATGTGCGCGACTCGATCGTGCGATATGCGGAAATGTTGCAGTATGGAATTTCTCTGGGATATCTAATGACTTCTCCAATAAACAAGTTAAATATTGGTGCAAATTCCACAAATTCGAGTTCTCCAATTACAACTCGATAAAGTTTCAAAGATATCGATTAAAAATTAAAGCCGCACTTTTAGGGTCGATGTTTTAGGATATCCATTAATAATCTCTTGCGGAAAATTCTTTTATATATTAATGTAGGATCGCTCTGACACACGATAAAACCCAAGTTTGATAAGAAGCACTTGATCAAGTTACACACATGTGATGTAGCAGCTGCAAACTCTTGCGCGTAGACGTCAGACGATAGCGTCATAGACGAAGAAAGTAAACCGCGTCGATTATGAAGTCGTCAGATGAAGCGATGGCGTCATACTTGAAGAAATTGTATCGCTTTATCGATTATTATAGAACATCCCCTTCCCCTACTCGACGTAATATATTTTTATATAACCGCAAACATAAGCAACCCCTTTTATCGAGCGTCCCTTATTGCCCTCGCTCAATCTTTTACGCAACGTGGAAATAGATTCTTCACATTTCGCATTACATGACATTTGGGCTTCATTCATGCGATGAACCCTCTAGAGCTAGTTTTTATATTCTTGTATTTCACGAAGGGAGAAGGAACAAGGTATCGCGTAGCTTTAATTCTTAAAGTGACGCGCGAACGCGTCGATGTCATTTATTAAAATTCCGCAATTCTGTCGCAGATGACGTACAACTGGGCGTGGTTGTTGCTGCTGTTCTCACTAGTCTCGATAGGCATGTGCTTGCCTACGAGGATGGAGGACACGAAGAAAGAGGATCAGGCCATGAAACCGAAATGTAAGATCTAAGAATATAAATTTTCGGAAGCTTCCTCTCGTTGAAACTATCCAAGTAGCAAACTGACGTCATTTGGACGTATAATGACGCCATTTGCTACCTAGAAACCGTATCGAATCATATATACTCTCAGATTCAACACTTTCCATTCGTTTCTCCTAAACGCTGCGCTATCTCACTTTCAGCGAAACGATCGCAGGAGACGCTAATGTTCGGTAATCAGCAGAATCGACAGGCC
The DNA here is from genome assembly GCF_030444845.1 of Prenolepis imparis. NCBI lineage: Eukaryota > Metazoa > Arthropoda > Insecta > Hymenoptera > Formicidae > Prenolepis > Prenolepis imparis. The sequence goes on from NW_028141173.1 coordinate 6,120,090, forward strand.
AACAACGCTGCCGCCAGTGAATCTTTCACGTCGAATACGGAGAAACGTGAGTGCATCGCTGTAAATAAAAGCGCTGCCGCAATAAATATTGCACGACCATTCTGAAATCCATTTTTACGTACTTTAGGAACTCTTGCTTCCTCGGGACTGGGAGGCTTGAAAGCGGCTCTCGCCGAGGACGATAAACCATCCCAGTTCAAATCTCCTAGCAACTCCATGTACGACCGTGAGACTTACTCGCCGTACGACAAGAATTACGAGTGAGTTTCTGCTTCTTGTACAAAATAAAATTTAAATAACTGATAAATGAAAAAAGGTTTTTTTCACATTTTAACAATTTAATAGCTTATATTAATTTTTTTCTTGAAAATTTTTCTATATAATAAGCACTTTATTACAATTTTGTATTATCTTTCTCATTCTCTCTTTTTAAATTTTAAATTTGCCAACATAACGAGCGTAATACTTGTCTTTCAGCTACGGTAAAGTCCTCATGAACGAGGTCGAGGAGGATGGACCGCGCGTATGGGACATTCCGCCGTATTCTCGATACTACACGGGCGAGGATCGGCGCAAGAGATCGGAAAAGTCCACTACGACCGCGCAGCCGAGCAGCACGACGTTGCAGCCTCCGACCAGCACGTACGAGTGGGCCAAACCGGACCGAATCGTGAGACGTTTCGTAGCTACCCAGCAACCGGTGCAAGCACAAGTTAAGAGAAGGTAAGTGGCCGCGTCCTACTTCTCCTAATTCCGAAATCGATAACCGGCGATCGATACCTCCTCGGGAGCAACCGCTATTAGAGTGCGATAGGTAACGAAATATCCTCTCTTGAAAGATACACAGATGACGAGTCTTGTAACCGTCTCACTTATCGCTCGTGATTCCTTTTTATCAGACAGAAGCGAGAATTTATTTGTTTGGTGAAAGAGCACCTGAAACATTACATTGTTCATCGAGAAACAGGATGAAACATCGGACATCGAGGACACGATTTCTTTCCTCCTCTTTTAATATTCTAAATTGCAATAAGCGCTCGGGGGCGTCTTTGATATCGCGGAGTCGAGCGTGCAGTTGAATTCAGAACAAAACTTCAGGGACTCCCCACGTAAAGAATGGATCGACTCGACGGCGGCGGCGGTTATGCATCACCATGCGCGCCCTTTCCACTCTTTCCGCCCACCAAGCATCCCTCTTTTCCTCCGGCGTTTCTTCTGAATGGGGGATGAGAGGGCTCGTGAGGGCGTTGCCCCCTGGCGCAGGGACGGCGGCGGTCGACTTGACGACCGAAGTCATATCGAACCACTTGCAGAGAGAGGCTGTCGTCATCGGGGAACGTATCAGTAGCGTATGTTCGACTGGTGCCGTTCAAAAGTACATCCGAATTGGAAATCCTCTTGCGCATTTTTACACATGATCTTCGCGAACGGATCGAGATACCGATCGGTATTCGTTTCCCGAAGAATATAGAAACGACTAAAAGATGGACGAATTAATCGACGCGATTTTGATTATAACATCCTTGACACATCACTCGTTTTTATGACGCTTGATAATAGCGCGACGTTACGTTAATTGGTATATTATCGTGCGTGGTCGTGAGATAAAAATACACTTTCTCGGAAAGTGCAGTGCGGATTTATCGAGAGGCGAATCTAATTTCAGGAAATCGCGTGAACACGAACGGACGCTCGATATCGAAGTCGTAAAAGCGGACGGGCCTCGCGCTTCGCACGGAATTGCCTTAGGCCGGCGGTGTTTAAAATTAAACGCACACACGAGACTTTCATCGAGCGCGGACATTATTATCGTCTTAAAATTAGCCGTCCCCGCCGTTATTTTTACACGAAAAATGTACAAGAATGCGCACACCCCACCTGCCTCTGCCTGACGTCGCAAATGTCACAGGTCGCTTCGGCCGGGGACGATTATAATTTTTCTACGATGAAATTCTTATAACGCGATAATCGCGCGCGCACACCGTTTTCCATTATATGCTCGACACGATTACGTAACACGCGTTATCCTTAAACTCTGCAACGCCGTAATAATAGAAACACTCGAGAGGCGCCGTTAAAAGCACTTTGAATATATATTTTTATGAGAAAACGCGCGTTTTACACAGCATCAAGAATCGCAATCTCTTCGATATTGCATATAAATCTCGTTTACAGTTCATAATCTTTGCATTACGATTGATTTCGAATATATCACCAGATTAAATCCCTCCCATTAAGATTCTCCGAAGAGATGAATTTCAGCACGAAAATCACGATATTCTATTAATTATTTGATAAGTGCTCTTCGCGTTTCAAGAAAATAATCTACTCCAAAGTGGTCGAAAAATTGAAACTAGAATGAAAAAATTAACAAAAATCCTGTTCTACTTAAAAATCGCTAGTATGTTCTTGCTTATTGCATTCTCGACTCTTAAACCGTATTCTCGCAAGGGGAGATAATTCTAGCATGGCAAGTATAAGCACACGGATAGATATTTAGACGAGTACAAATGTAAACGCATACACACACATACACACATACACAATCACGCATACGGAGAAGAATTTGGTGCAGTGCACGAATCGCTCGATATGCGTGACGCAGGTGATGCTGGTGGTGGTGGTGATGGAGGGTGGAGGTGCTGGAGGTGGTGGAGGTGGTGGAGTATTCGAGGGAGTGGGCCCACGAAAAGCTGAATGGAGCCGGGAAGGCGAAAGTAGGTCACAGCTTGATTGTTTGGCGTATCTCCAACCAATCAGCTGACGAGCGCGCTCCGCGAGTTTATATCGACGATACTTCCGGCTGCGGAGCTTTCCGCTGATTTTTTTTTTATTTTTATTTTCCGCCGGTGATACAATATAATCCGCCGATGCATTAAACAATAGCCTCGTCCTCGTTCGAGGATTATTTATGCGCAAGTGTTTCATCAAATGCAAATTCTGTGAATAGATAGAGAGAAAATACCTGAATGTAAAATGTAAATTAATAGATTATGTAGAAAAGAGTTATAAAAACATATACGTTCTAATAATTATATAAATATTAAGAAGATAGAAAGCCTCGCCTTCTTCTAACATGTCTGGAAGAGCATATTTCTTTTATAGTTTTCGGTATAAATATAATTTTATACTTAAACGCAGTACATTTTTTTCTCGCGAAATGCAAAATACTATTATATTAATATAATTTCTTATCATTTCAAGACGCAAAGCTACATGTATACATATAGAAACGGATCGTGCATCGTCGCAGTAGTAAGACCAAGTGTATAATCAGCCGAGTCTTGAAGCGGCGCTAAGAATACGGCGAGCCCTTACTACTTGTTGATAAACACCGAAGAGCTGAATGAAAGTATTTTACGAGCTTTTGGCCCATGGCCAACCAATCAGCTGATGGCGATAAACCCTGCCAAGCGTCGGATCGATCATTCCATCCCGCTGCGAATGCGATGTAATCATACGTGGAGGACAATGCGACGTCGATCGACAGGAGGCGACAATTGTTGCCGCTTCGCGTTTTGCGCGAAGACCAAGACGCGTATTGTCCGCGTACTCGTTATTGTGTCGAATAAAAGAAGTTTGAATGCATCTATCGCGTCTACAAAGGATAGTTCGCGACGGCGAGATAAAGCATCGCATTCGTGCCGGAGAACAATATATATTGCGCCCGATATATAGGAACACGATCGTCGCCGGTAGCTTTGCGTCATGGATAAGCATCGATCAATCTTGAAATAAACGCGTGTTGCGCGAGACAGAGCGAGAATAATGAATTCACAAAGCGATTTCGAAATGAGATTGCGAGACATCGATGCGAGCGAACAAACATCGCGGAAAAGGGATGACAGGTTTTGTAATTTCATTCCCGATCAATTCCTCCTCGATATGTTTAATACAGCATCCGCGAACAAAAATGTCCAGTGATGAAGATTTTAAACTTTTCATTATCAGATTTGTAATATCGGAGAATTATTTTTAGATTCTTATTTTTAAATCCTTAAAAAAATATTATGTTAGCGACAGAAACATTTATCTTATTTAAATTTTCAGCGTCCCGTTCTACCAGGAACCGCGATTCAAACGAGACCTACCCTTAGACATTGATCCTGAGGACGTATATACCCTTCTGTCAGTACTGGAGAATGAACGGCGTAACGGGTAATGAGCTGAGAGAGCATTCATTCTTTTTTTAACACTATACTTTCTATAAATAACACACGCACTTGATATTGATTCCATTTTTACTCGATGTTCGAACAGAAACTGGCGCAACTATGTTAAAGAAGAATACGAGAATATGATAGATGACAATGGTTACCTCGACGAGGAAGACGCTAGAAATGGTTCGTTTCGACATCTCTTCTTTTTGTTGCATATAATTAAGATACCAACATATATATCTACATCCAAATAAAAATAATATATAAGAAGAATGATGTAAAAATTTCTTTACTAAACATGATTCCTATTTTTATCAAGATTTCCTTTTAGCTCTTCCATTGTTAGACGCGGTGTACCCCTCTCGGCACTACGACACCTTGTCGCCCTCCGACATCGGAATAGTCCGAACTCACCCGGCCAACTATTACGACCAGTTGGAACAGCAGTACGAAAATAACGCTCAGTACAGCAGTCCTCAATATGGTAATTCGCAGTACGGCTTCGTTTACCCTCAGCGTGCCTACTATCCTCACCAAAAGAGATTCATGGTGTCTAAAAAGCGATCACAGGTGAGTTGGACTTGACAATTGTAGTCTTTAAAAGATAATCATAATAAAAAATTTTACGCGATTAAGGCTCCTGGGTCCTCGCCGCGGCTATGTTAGATTGTGACGTCAGAGGCGAGAAAGCACACGCTGAAAATTCTTAGATGCCATTCTTTAAATGAAAAGATATTTCGATGAAACACTACTTCAAATGACTTTAGCACACTTTTAAAATACCTCGAAAACTATTCTTTTCCCTTGACAGTCAATCAACACCCGTAAAATGATCGTGATATCAGATTTGTCATGCGGAATGACTGCGCATGTGCAAAGACTAAACGGACTGGGCCTCATATTACGGTCATTTTACTGTTGATTGATTATAAAGGGAAAAGGGTAGTTTTCAAGATATTTTTAAAGTGTGCTAAAGCTATCTGAAGTGCTGTTTCATCGAAATATCTTTTTATCTCGAAATGGCATCTAAGAATTTGTAGCGTGTTTTCTCGCCTCTGACGTCACAATTCCAACATGGTCGACGAGGAGCCAGGAGCCTTATAAAAGATGAAAGTAGAAATTATATATATGTGTGTGTGTGTGTGTGCAAAACGTATATATAATGTTCCTTTTTTCTTAATTTTCAGAGCTACGATCCGTATTCCACGGCTCAGCTGCAATTGAGTTCTCAACCGCGAAGTTATCAATATCCTCATCGCGTTGTCTATTAAATAATCTTCGATGTGGAGTTGTCTAGAGGCGCGCGAAGAAGCGAGAAATCTCTCAGACAAAAATTCTATCGGAAAAGGGAAAATCAGCAGTTGACGTTTCCGGGATGGCCGGCGCTCTTTCGATGACGGCCCCCGCTGTCGCTCCTTCTCAACCATTCTCCCTTTTTCTCGCAGGAGGAAAAAGAAGTATAGATGGCGGATTTATTCATTCTAAGAAACACGGTGCTCAGAAAAAAAACAGAAAGAGAGAGAGAGGCTCTTCGAGTCGCAAGAGACGCGCTGAAAAGAGATGTCGATTCGTAAGAAACAAATTTTTCTTTTTAAACTCTTATCGAAATATTCCGAAATAGTTGTAAGTTGACAAATTCATATTTAGGATACTTTTTATCTCATGCTGGAATTTTGCAGCAATAAAGTTTGTTTGTTAAGTATTCCAAGAGACAGAGTATTCAAAACATATCAGAGTCATCCGTGACTCAATCCGAAATATAATTTTGTGCTATATAAACATATGAGTTTGAAGATTCGATTAGCTTTCTTACTCCGAGCTCGATCGCGATAACGAAAAATAAAGAAAAAAATAAAAGAAGCTTCAGCGCGCTCTTGTCGCTCTTAACTCGCTTAATGGTAATGTTACGATTTTAAGCTCCTTTTGCGTGTAATACGAGCGATGCGCCCGTAATAACGCTACGACTGAATCATTAAACAATCGTAGTATCGAATCAAATTATCCTTAGGCTTGGTTTCGACTGATAAAAAAAAAATATATATATATATATATATATACATATATGTATATGAGGCGATATAGTTTCGCGCGCGCGCGTTCGTGAGTTAGCATGAGACTAGATGTAGGTCTATTCGTCTATTAGGCAATCCGAACGAATGAGATAAGAGAAATCGGAGAAATAGAGAAAACGAAGGCGAAGAAATGTTTAAGAGAATGTTCAATGTTTATGTATAAAAGGGAGAAGAAACCTAGAAATCGAGAATAAAATTCACACACATTGCGCGAGATAAATTTTACTTCCGTATAACACTATATATATCTCTCTCTACGACGGAACTGTAAGAAATGTATTAGAATGTTGAAAAATTTCTTCGTAAATTCTTGGTGGCTGCGCCAAATGCACACAGAGTGTCAAAAATTATTGTATTATATATATATTTGCATTGTTAACTGAGAAGAAGCGCAAACTAAACGTTAACTAATCTAACCGCGAATCGTCGTCTTGTCGTATTCTACCCATTGATATTCGTATTTCTATATATATATAGAAAGCAGGGAACGTTCGAATTTTGTGAGCGTGATATAACCAAGGAGTTCTCGTAAGGTTTTCTTCGAACCAAACACGGCCTTCCATATTCAACACTCCGAGGAGACTGAACATCTCTATATAATTAACATAGTTAATTCCGTTACACGCGTCTTTACAAATTGCATATACAGTTTATACTTACTTTTCAATTCTTCGTCAATTTTTAATCAATTGCATTTGTGTTTCTGATATTATTTTTCATTTATGAGTTTTTCGTACAATGTGAAATGGACTGTTTTTTAGTGAAAGTTTATTTCACTCGCAATTTTTTAATATTAGATATATTTGTGGCTAATTAAATTTACTCTTTGTTAATTAAAATGCTCCGAAGTAAGATAGACTGGAATATACCCTTGTAAGACTGGAGAGCACACTATAAGGATAATAGAATATTCGATTACGACGAGAAACCATTCATAATTTCCTTCTGTACTTTTTATTGTTCGGCATGACTAGATTTTTAATAGATTAAGCATGAGTTTCGCTTCAGGAACATTCAGGATGATATTCGTTATGTGCAATTAATATTACACAGACAGGAGCGGTAAATTATATATTATATAAATAAAAGAAAATCAGCCAATTATATATATTATAGCTTTACTCTTCTCGACGAATAATCTCGCACGATCGATGTTCAAAGCAAGTTTGCCGAAAGTGTGTATTTTTGTTACGTATCGCAGAAAAGGCATAATTTCTTCTACACATGCGTAATTCCCCATTTACACGATCTGCGTCTCTTCCCGTTATTAATAGAGTGCACGCCAATATTACATTGTTATTATTATTAAGATTTAAGAAAAGCGATATCCTTCATTTTTTTTTTTTAATAAAGGGATAAGCTTCAATTATTTTTCAATCGCAGAGATTTAGCGATGGTTAATTTCATCTATGAAAAAATTGTGAAAACTAAAAATAATATACACTGTCCAATAAAATGTCTAAAATAAAGATATAGTTTACACATTTTTTTCTTTGAAAAATATAAATATTTCTCGCATGTGTCTTTTGTATGTTTTAATACAATTGTATATTGAGATTTTTTTGTTACGAGAAAAATGAACAGTAATTTTTCAAATTTTTTGTAATATCGCAAAAAAATATAAATTTTAAATATTTGTTGAAACTTGACAGAACACGTGATGCTCAATCAGCTGTTCCCTTTATATGCTCTTGCTTACACTTTCTGCGCTTAAAGTGGATATATGCGTGTGGGTACACCCACCGACATTAATGGTGTCCGGCGTTAAATGTGTGCGAATACGTGTATGACAGCCGAAAGTCATACGCACACATACGTAACGCGACATACGTGTTATGACTTTCGGCTGTCATACACGTATTCGCACACATCTAACGCCGGACACCATTAATGCCGGTGCGTGTACATGTATGTGTATATATATATATATATATATATATATATATATATATATATATATTGTATATATCTATATAAAACTTTCGAATAAAAAAATAAAAACTGTAATTAGAACGAATAGACGTAATTTGTATAAAAAAAAGAAATGCATATTTTTGGTCCTTCTCTAAATATCACTTTCTTTTTTGCCTTTATAGGTTGTACCAAGTCACTTTAATCGTTTGTTTTCTACCTCGAACAATCAAAATCAATATTTAACGTAGAATCAATTGTAATTAGGTGCATAATTATGTTAGCATAGCTAATAAATTATTAAAACGTTCATGTTTAGTACCTGAGGTTATGATATATAGGTTATGTTATGGATTAGATTAGAATAGGTTATGTTGCAAGAAACTTTTTGCAATTTCAAAGCTTTAGCAAAGTGAAAAATAATTAATGAATATATATTTAAAGCATAAGCATGTTAAAGATTGCGATGTAAAGTCGAGAGTCGTGCAAAGAAACACTCGCGAAAGAAAGATGAGCATAATAGTCTCAAGTGACCGTGTCTGTGTAATTTATTTTTGCAAATCTTAATACAGCAATCGGACGTTTCTCCGCGAATATTATCTCTCTTCGGTTCCTTTGGTCCCGATTCTCTCTGAAACAGATTTTACAATTTTACAAAGCGATACCAAAAGAGGTATACAATGAAGCTCGGTCGATATCGGGTGCGTTCGGGGAGCGCGCTTTTAGCCGCTATTAGCGTGCTCTGTCCTTGTTCAACTTTTAGTAAGTAACAGAGATAGAACGACGCTGTCGGCGCTAATAGCGTCTCCCCGAACGCACCCATCGAGATCCACGCTATACAGGATAAGGACGGATAAGGACGGAAAAGGAATAGAAGGAAAGGGCAAAGCAGCACAACACTGATGCAAATCGAAACCAAGAGTTTTACCACTGATAGAACTCACTTTCGTCTACCCGCACACAAGATTGAAAAAAAAAATCTTACTGCCAGAGACAAGGAAAAAACCACTGTCCTTTGCTCTTTTCCTACAGTTTTTCTCTTTTCTAGTTTTCTTTCTCTCTCCCTCTGCGATACTATTTTTCGTCTCGGATGCACAATTTTGTACTCGATATGTTGCACAACTACTTTTTCGTTTTTTGAACAAGAATTTCGAGAATAAGGGTGTTTAGAAAGTTAATTCGCGACTTTAACTCTGCTCCTGTCTCTCTCGGGAAATTCACAAAGCACAAAAAATGTCACTAATGTCACAGTGGCAAACTCTTTTCTCTTTCTTTCATTGTGGCCAACAATATATGTAAATGACATGACAGCCTTCTTTTCCTTCCTTCCTTCCTTCCTTCGCAAATGAAGAAGGAAGAGTAATTCTTAGGCAACACAAGCACTTGAAATCTACAATCTACATTTTCGCGACTGTTCCCGATTGTCATTTGCTCTAAATATTATTATCACAGCACTATATTGTTGCACGATAAACTTCACTTAACAAAAGCGAGAGAAACTAAATTCTATATACCGAGTACAAAACTCTTGAGAATCAAAAATAGTCTACTTAATTTGTCGGCCACATGCATGCATTTTATAATCCGAAGAATTCCAACTTTTTTTATCCGTCAAACATCCATATTTATAGCATTAAACATTCGATATTTTTTTAACAGCCCTATAATCTGTCTAATTCTTTTTTACTCTCCTCGCGAATAGCAACATTCATTAGAATACGTATCACTGTAAATATTATTATCGAGTTCCTGAGAATTTTCGATTTTCTTTCTTTCTTTTTTTTTTATTATTAAGGTGAAGAAAAACGGTGCTAAGAAAATTGACACATTTTGTAATTTTTCTCTACATAAACTGCATCTATTTTTCCGTTCAAAAACACTAAGTATACTCTTAACCACTGCACCTTCAGTCACATCCAAGTATGACGAAGATCATCTTTCTTTTCCATCTCTGGAATGAATATAAAAATATATATTCCAGATACGTATTCACACCAAAATGCTTCTCATACTCGAATGTGGAACACAATCACTATTTCTTTTTTTTTTCTTTTTTTTTTCCTTTACATTTCACTGTACACATGTTTTATAGCGCCTTTTTTTTATTATGCCACGAACCAAACACTGTCCTTTAAAAAAATCAGTCCTCACTTGGAAAGAAATAAACTCTTGTTGACATTATGGAAACACAGATAGGATAAACTTTGTTTTACGGTTAACAGATTTCTGTCTCTTCCTTGGATTTGCTCCTTTTCTACACTGTCTTCACTTCTCGGCACAGTCCAAACTTGAGAAACTCGTCATAACTATTCACGGATTATTTACTGCACAATCACTTACTATATGTTATGTCACACTAAAGAGAAATCTATAGAAGTATGTATTGAACGCTTAATTATACATGTTTTCCATATCAAATATACTCTCTAAACCAGACCTTTCACATTTTTAAAGATTTTTGCAAATTATCATATTCTCACGACACCTAGTATCCTCTCATTATTATAGAGCCAAAATGTGTTTGCCATAATTTAAAGTGCGCTCTTTGTGAATGTTGTCCACATAATTTTTTCTAACAAAAATATAATTTAGAAGCGTACAGCTTTGTCGGTGAAAACATGTAAATATTTAATTAATATTGTTGAAGTCTACAATCATAAAAGAAAATCTTTCTTTGTTATAAGCAGAATATTAATTACGTGTTTAGTTACTTTTATATGCATACACATATCTTAAAAAGATATTCACTTTACATTTGCAAAAAAAATTTAAGCAATTACATTGACATAATAATATGCATATCTGCAAATGTGAAAGAACGGTGCACAATATATCGCTATCAATATATACGTATAATTGTATTAGTATATATATGTATGCGTGTGTATATATATCGTGTGTTTGTGTATAATACAAATAAATTCTTATACTACATTTCGAAGTATCACACACATATTTGTGATAATAAGGATTACATTGTTCTCAATAAGATTCAATATAATGAATTTTTGCAAATGATCTTGCTGATAAAAATTTTTTTACTGGTTATCGCTATTATCTGATAGATGTTAACTAGAGTGATGGAAAAACTGTACCAAAATTGTGTTTTTTGATAGAAAATAAGTATTCTAATCTCTTAGTTTGTATTAGCAGTCAATGTCGACAATATACATTCATGGAAAAGTAGTTATTCTTCTGGAAAAGTATATCATATAAATCATGTAAGATTATATTGTACAAAAAAATAATATTTTAAAATCACTCATCTAGCATTAAGCTTAATTAATAACTATACAAGAATGAAGAGATCTCATGAAAACGCGCGATAAAAATCCGCGTCGTTAAATTTCTACAAAAATTTACCCAAGTGACAGGGAATTTATACAACACGTAGATTCCATATAAATCCTAAGATCACTAGAGTAAACTCAACTGAATCAAACGTCAAACGTCGCGAATTTCCATCGTACATCTGATTCTGAAATAAAGTTGTTAATATATTCCCGACATCTCAAGTCAATGCAATATACATTCCGTGTGTAAAGTAAAGTATCAAATATTATCATCTCAAATATCATTAGCTCTCCTAATCTACGATCGTACAAGGTCAAATCTCGTCGCATTTGTGGAAGCATCGGTAAAAAGCAAAATACTTACATCGATCAAAAAACACAAGTTCTCCTAGACACCTTCACGCTCTATACACTGCTTAAAGAGAACCTTTTGCACACTTACGATATATAAAATCATACATACGCACGCACAAGAGATGAGAGAGAGATATAAAGGTTTCTCTTTAGGCGCTACCTCCCTTAACCACTACTATTACCAAGTGATCCTCTTTAAGACTCTCGTCGCTTAAACTAGGGCACGTGCGTTTCAAAAGTTCCGTCGAGAACGCGCAAGGCGGGAAGGCGTAGAGAACACCGGTACCCTCTGTGTCCTTGTTCAACAGCGATATCACACCAGCTGCCTCCTTCTGCTTCAAATAGGAGACGAGATTGCGCAGCGGCCGGGTCTGCACGTTGGCATCGTCATTCGTGATCGCGGTGCTCGAGCCGGCCAGACCGAGGAAGATTGCATGCGAGCTGGACGTCTGGATTCGCTTAGATACATCGTCCAACTTGGGCTGATCGAGGCGCAACCGTTGCGTTATTCGCAACATGTGCTTACCCTCCTCATCCTTCATGAGGGAGTCGATGATCTCCGTCTCGCCATCGGTCAGGTGAAACTTGGCCGGGAACAGCGAGTTTTTGAGTATCAACGCACCTTGCCAGACGGCGATAGACTTGCGCGCGACGTCCGGCAGCGTGCGAGATGTCGACAACATTCCGCTGCGAGTGTTCTCAGAGTCCGAGTCTGAATCCATCTGTCGTCTGCGTGGCGAACGCGATCTCGATCTATCTACTCCTGGTTCGCGCGACAATGATCTTCGCAGTCCACGTGGCGCCTCGTACTCCAATTCGGGCGGTGGTCTTCTGCTCGGCCAGTCGGCTTCGTCGCGCATGTAACCCTCGGGATAGGAGCCTCTGTAGCCACCTCGAGTGTTTCCTCTTCGGTCATGCCACGACGAGTTGCCTCTGCCACCACGGAAGCCCCTCGGCCCATAGTTGAACTCTCCCTCGGGTCCATACGGATCGTACGGGGACTCGTAGTCGGCCGGACGAGGCCTGAAGTCGCTGTTCTCTTCGGAATACGGTCTGGGTTTGAACCCGAATCCGGGTGTTACGTCAGCAAAGTCCACTCTCAATCGACGATCTGGTCCGCCTAGGGGAAAACCGCGCATCTCTTTCACAGCTGCCTGCGCGGCGTCGATCGAGTCGTAAAGTATATAAGCGTTGCTGTCGCCCTTGATGTAGTCGATCTTCTTGATCGCGCCGAATCGATCAAACTCCCGTTCCAGTTGCGGCACGGAAGTCCAAGGTCCTAGTCCGCCCACCCATATCCGGGTGGTCGGGGTAGCTTTGCCGTAACCGATCTTGCACTGAAACTTGCCGATGTACTGGCCCGACAGTTCGACCTTGCATCGGTGCGCCATGTCTAGTGTCTGGAAGCGCACGAAGGCGTACGCGTTACCGGTGCCTGGTGGCGGACGCTTGATATCAATGTCATCGACGATGCCGTACTTGCTGAAGATACGACGCAGCTCCTCCTCTGTGATGTTAATCTCCAGATTACCGGCGAACAGGGTTCGAGTCGCGAGGGGATCGTCCTCGGGCGACACGTGGTGCAAATAATTGGGGAACTTGTCCTTCTTATTCTCCACGCGTTCGAATCCGTGTCCCGGATGACGTATTATCATGTGTCGCGGTGGACCGTAATGGTGAGGTGGCGGGTGAACGTGCGGCGGTCCGTGAGGATGTATCGGAGGTCGGACGAACTCGTGATGCGGCGGCGGGACAGTCTCGCGACGCATCTCCCGATGCGGAGGCAGGTTCACCGGTGGTCCGTAAACCCGATCGTACCTCTCCAGGGGTCTGTGTCTATCCGTGGGTCCGGGAGACCGAGCCTGTCCGTAGTATCTCTCGTAATCCGGTGGCGTGATGGATCGCGGACGACGATAACTCTCGGCCCTGTCGTACACCGGCTCCACTAGGGCCATCTTGTCGTATATGATGATACGAGGTTTCGCGTGCTTCGCGTCTCGGGCGTCCTCCGAGCTCCTGAAGCAGACGTACGCGACGCGCTCGTCCGGCTCGTGCGAGATCTGAATGGAGTGGTCGCCGAACTTCTTGTACTCCCTGTACAGGGTGTCCTTGATCATCTCGTCGCTGGCCTTTGGATGGATGGAGCTGACGCAAAGAACCTTGTAGCTGTAGGGTCGTTCCCTTGGCACATCGCGCGGCGTCCGTAGATACTCGTCGCGATGAGAGCTGGACTCGACGTAGCGCGCGTGAGAGGATGCTCGGGTGGGCGGACTGGGACTTCTGGCGCCCCGGCTTCGCCGGCGAATTCTCTCTGGGGTGATACGTTCATCGCTGGAATCCTCGTATCTAGAGATATCACAAAATATACATGTTTCGATAGCATTGCCAATGCGCTTAAGCTAGATTTACATTAGATTTCCATAATAATCCTAATAAATAGACTAAAGTGTATTAGGCCCTGCGCACAATAGAGAAAATATTAGGAATAGGAATAAATATTAAGCATTAGGCCTACTGCATAATATAAAAGTACAAGCAATATCTATACTTTTATAATATCTATACTTTTGTATTGTGCAGTAGGCTTAATGCTTAATATTTATTCCTATTCCTTTAAGTATAAGGACCTTATAAGTAGAAAAATATTAGATATCGCAGAATGGCCTTGCGTAGCAAAAAATATACTAAATTTGAATAAAATGTTACAAGTCACTTACGTAGAAAAGATTACAGAAATCTTATTTTAATCCTCTTTACGACATGTTTAAAATTATCTATACAGATAAATAAATTGTTTCCAACAAGTGATGTCTTTACTTCATACACACAATACACACATGCGTAACACACGACACACACATACATATATCGTCGCACGTATATACAGGAATACACAAAAAAAAAAAATTTTATCACACATCATTAACACAATATCACCATTTGTGTTGATTGATTTAACACAGTTCAACGATCTGGCCATGAAGAGAGAGAATGAAGGGAGAGAAAGGAAACTAACATGAAGAAGGAAAAAAAAATAAGTAGAGGCGTATATACAGGGTGTCCCAGAATTAATGGTACACTTGTTAATGGCAGATTCCTGGGATCATTTGGAGATTTTTTCTCAGCGAAAGTGTCGAGGAAGGCCATCATTTTTTGCATTTTTTTGCCATCATATATCTTTGTAACCAAGCCTTAAATAAAAATTCTATTAAAGTAAACTCTACTTGAAATTAATTGAAGAATGTGATTTTGTTAATATTTTATTTCCTTTATTTTCTCAATCATTTGTAACTCGAAAGTTATTGGTGCCTTGACATTTATGCCGAGGAAAAATCGTCTCCGAATGATCCTAGGAATCTGCCATTAACAAGTGTACCACTAATTCTGAGACACCCTGTATATATAAGAAGGAATGCGTGAAAATTCGTATCGTAAATAAATGATCGCGTGAAGTTCGCCGAGGAAATAAACGTCCATCTGACGCGACACCACGCCTTCCTTGGTTCCTTACCGTCCCATCGAGGATCGGCTCCGCTTGACACGAGGAGGCGGAGTGTCGCGACTCGAGCTCCTCTTCATGTTGTTGCGGATCTTGACCGTGATTTTGTGTCGATCGTCCCGCGGAATCCCAATCATCAACGCTGCTTGCTGCACCGGAACTCAACGAGGAACAAGAAAAAAGAAAGAAACGCGGGGAGGGGGAGGAGGAGAGACGCGTGCGACAGCGAACGCAGCTTTGCAGGAAATACCGCGTATTCTTCGTCGAAAACGACTACGCTTCGTCCCTCGCTAGGCAGAAACGGAGCGAACAAAATGGCGCTGTTCGCCACCGTCGTCGTCGCTCGTCATCGCTCGGCCCTTCTCGGCTCGGTTCGTCGACGCATGCGCGATGTGATGTTTCATTCGCGCGCGCCGCGTAGGAACTTTCCAGCGGTCAGGGAGACGAAAGTCCCTAGAAATAATATATTATATATAAATAATATAATATAATATAATATAATATATTATTATATATAAATAATATAATATAATATAATATATTATTATATATAAATAATATAATAATATAATATATAAAAAATGGAAAGGATACAGGAAAGATATTTAAGGTGGGTGCTGGGAGTGGAATGGGGAACACCGGGGTATATGGTAAGGGAAGAGCTGCAAAGGGATAAATTAAGGGTGAGAATGGGGAGAAGGGTATGGGATTATGAGAGGAGGTTAGAAGAGGGAAAAGGTGGGCAGCTGGCGAGGGAATGTCTGGAGGAGATAAAGAACAGGGCGAAGAAAGGGAGAGAACTATCCGAATGGGAAGAAGAAAGAAGGGAATTTTTTAAGGATAAGGGAATGATTTTAAAGGAGGTGGAAGAAAGAAGGGAGAAGGGAGAATTCAGGTGGGAGGAGGTAGAGGCGATAGATAAGGAAAAGCAGAGGGAGGAGAGGTGGAGTAAGATAGAGGCTTCGGAGTACAAGTGGTATAAGTGGATCAGGGGGGAGGGAATCCCGGCATATCTGAGGAAGGAGTGGGGGGAGGGAAGATGGCAGAGGATCGCGAAATTTAGATTAGGGAATGGGATGAGGGGAAGTAGATATTGGGAGAAGGAGGAGGAGAAGCAATGCAGAGTGTGTTGGGGGGAAGTAGAGAGATGGGAACATGTTTGGGAGGAATGTTTGGGATGGGTTGAAGAGGGGAGCTGGCAGGAGATGGTGGGGATAGTGTTGGGAGAGGAAGGGGAGAGAGAGAATTGGCTGAGAGAATTGGAGAGAATAAGGGAGAATAGGGGTAGAGGAGAGAACACACAAGAGAGTGGAGAGTGAGAGTGAGTGAGAGAAAGAGAGAATGAGAGAATGAGAGGGAGTGAGAGAGGGAGAGAGGGAGAGAGGGAGAGAGAGGGAGAAAGAGAGAATGAATGAGAGTGAGGAAGAAATGAGAAGAGCATAAACCGGAAGCGGAGGTCCCTTTAATTTAATTTAAGTTAAGTTTAGTATTAAGTCTAGGATTAAGTTTGATAGGGTTAGAAAAAGCGTATGTGTGTGGTTAGGCAGGGTAATGGCGTAAAGCGGAAAAATTATTAATTTGTTGGCGGCGTTAATGTGTAATTTTCTTTGATTTGTAAAGCGATGTATTGAAATTGAAACCCCTAGGGGAACAATAAACTTATTATCTATCTATATAATATATATATAATATATTATTATATATATAATATATATATAATATATTATTATATATATAATATATATATAATATATTATTATATATTATTTCTAGGGACTTTATTCAGATGCGTCGCATTGACCAATCAGGCTCGAGAACTCTTTACTCATTTCGTTTTGATTGGTCAATCAAACTTCGAAGCATTTCTAACGTCTCCCCGACCTCTATCTGGAAAGTTCTCTAAAAAATTCTCTATGATTATTAGATTTGAAAAGATAAACTATGAAAAAATAACCTATCACGTTTCTAATTATAAAGGACGTTGTATTATATTTATTATGTGATAATGATGATAAAATAAGACGCGATAAAGTTGGAACGTCCTGTATTTATTTATAGCATATTTTAAATTCGAGAACTTTGATGTTTTTGTTACACGAAAGTTTTTAAATGTAACTTTTGAGACAGTTTTAATCATGTATATTTATTTTGAAAGGAAACGAATTGATATTGATTGTACCAATGATTTATTCTGTTTTGCTACATAAATTGTTCATGGTTCGTTATTATAATAATGAAATTGTATGTATAAAAGTAAATTTTTGTAAAGTATCTTTATACATATTGTATCATTTATTTTAGACTGCACAAGATATTGAAGCAAGAGGATGTTGGCGACTCCAAAAAGAAAAGGTGGCTTATTTTTAGCTTCATCCCTCTGCGATGGACTTGAGGACAATAACATAAGGCAAGAATATATGATGACAAACATTTCTAGAATTACATTGTTTTATAGATTTCTTAAGAAGAATTAATTTGCAAATTTTTCATGTACATAGACAAGTGGCGACCCTTCTGTTACATAAAGATGCAGATCCCAATGTCTTAATTCCAATGCATGGAGTTACTCCATTTCACTTGGTTATCGGGAATGATTCAGAAGAATTTGCAGAAGAAGTCACCAAGCTTTTCTTACGTCATGGTGGTAATCCCAATGTGAGGTATGATCGAAAATCTAGATTATAATAATCTTATAATTTATATGCAAATATGTGAATGCAGTATATATATATATATATATATATATATATATATATATATATATTTCCAGATCAAATGACGGAATGACTCCGGTTCATGTGGCAGCAGCTTGGGGAAGATTAAATATATTACAGTTACTTTTAACAAATGGTGGTGATCCATTGTGCTTGGACAATAATGGACACAGTCCATTTCACTATGCTTTTGATGGAAAGTATTTCAAAGCTGTGACAATGCTTGCAAACCACTGTGACAACATTCAAGATGAGGATGACAAGCCTAAATATAATATGGTGCTTGGTAAGCTTTCTTTCAAGAGCTTGGTTCTTGAATAATTAAATTGAATTATTTATTACCTTTTTACTCTTAATGTTGCAGATAAAGTTTTAATTACGAATGGGGACATTGTTGCTGAGTATGTTGCATCAAAAGATATAGTATCAAATTTGGATAATATAATACTTACTGATTGTAAGTCAAACTCTTCCTCAATGATGGTAAATTTGAATAATTCACCAGATGAACATAATATAGAAACTAAATGCAAACTATTAAACAATCTAGATGAATATTCCTCTAGAGCTACTAATACGATAACTACTCAACTGCAGAATAATCTTGTATGGACTGATAAGAAAGAAGTGCCAAATCACTCGTTTATTGATCTTGATTTTGACTTTGCAAACCTACATCTTTCTGATGTCATGCAAAAAGAAAAGTGTCTTGTTAGTCAAATCATTAATCATCTTTCATCATCATTAGCAAGCGATTGTACTATTAACGAGACTTTGCATAACTGCAATAGAAACAAGTGCAAGGAAAGCAGTATTGCAGAAAGCGATTCTGATATGCCATTTGAAGTGAAGAAAGATATAAGTGCACATTATAAACGTAAATATTACAAAAATTTAAAGGACTATTCATCTAAACTACAGCACACTTCTAATAAAAATATTTTAAAACTTGATACTCCTAATGTGAGAGGACAATATTCGAAATACAGTACACAAAGTTCTTCTAGGAAACAACACAAAAAAAATTCCAACGAAATTCCTGTGACACCATGTAATATTTTGAATAATTCTATCGTTAGTATGTCGCCGAACTTTAGTACACCTAATCATAGTAAGAGAAAAAATATTGCTAAAACGCCGTTAACACCGTCATATGTTAATGATTCTATTGTTAGTAAGTCGCCCAATTTTACAACACCAGTTTGCACAACTGGGAAGAGAAATTTAGGAAAAACATCACACACCAACGATCATCCTTCCACGAATGTACTCAAGAAGTACACAACTCAAATGCAACATCCCGATATTAATTGGCACAAAAAACATGTTGCACAATCGACGCCAAGAAAGAAGAAAAGATCGATATATAAGTTTCATTCCGGTTCCAAGAAAAGAAAACTTAATCCATATCAATATGAAAGCGATGTCACTTCTGATGAATTTACTGCCTATTACAAATTAAAACCAGTTGATTTGAATAAAACAATCTTCGAGGGAGCTGAAGATACTCGTTACAATATCCTGGATACAAGTAGTGAATATTCATCATTAAATGTTAAAGAATCCTCAAAAATAAGATTTTTGCAAGATCATTGTAACAGTCGTTTGGTAACGAAGTTAGATGAGGGAAGATATGACGAAGATAGATTACCATTTATAACATCTGATAACAGTGAGGCAAATCTTCTAGAAAACAGCTTTAATCAAATGGAAAAGGAGAACAAATTTGTTAACAATTTTAACAATCTTAAGAAATATATGAAATTTGAAAATGATCAAGTAAATACTGAATTTGTAACATTCAGAAGAGATAGATTTAAAATTGATAAGGCATCGGAAATGACGGACGCTTTTATCAATTATATCAAATCTGCATGTACAACCGAATCTGATATGTGGCATAGAGAAAATTCTATAGATTGCGTTGACTGTGACACCAAGAAATTACTGAATGAAGATCTGGATATGAATATAAGTAAGACTTGTAATTTACATGCAAAAAATTGGTGCAATAATGAATTTCACGAGCCACAAAAATTGATTAAAGAGAATAATTCACTGCCAACTGTAAACTTACCTATACAATGTAAAAAACAGATATATTTACTGGATTCTGAAAGATCATCTTCCTCGAGACTAGAAAATAATACTGATTCCAAGAAGATGGAGAATATAGCGAAAGTCAAAAGCTTAGATATGTACAAAATCGAAAAAAACTCGTGCGTATGGTATAATATTTTTTGATAATAGTATTTTTCAAAAGTGTACAATTTCTTACTTGAATAAAATGTGAATTACAGGTCTACGCTTTCATATGTTAGTACTCAAGAATATAAATATGAAGATCCAGAAGAAGGTGTAATTTTATTAGAACGACGACTTTGTATCACACCATTTAGGTGAGTTTACAACTACAATATTTATTTTTTTTTAAAATAATTAATATTATTTAATTATATTACAATTAATTACAATTATCACAATATAATTACAATATCACAATTAATTATATAAGTTAAATCATTTATGTCACACCTTGTTTACAACAAATGAGAGATTAAGCTCATCAAACTTAATCTTATCAAATACATATATATATATATAATCTTATCATTTTTTTAGTACTTTCAGTGGAAATGAATGTGATGTCAAAAGCAAAATGATAATGTCTGGTAAGTTATTAAAATTTTCATCAACATATTAATTATAAAATTATTATTGATAGAATAATTAGAAAATATTTTCTTTATTACATTATTAGATACATCCAGTTCTCAAAATTTACCGGAAGAGCTATTATTCATTGATGATGCTACTCTTAGACGAGAACTTAGACAACTTGGTGATCAACCTGGTCCAATTACTGATACAACTAGGCAGCTTTACCAAAGACGTCTTATGCGTTTAAAAAACATTAGAAGCGCTAATACTCCATCGATGCCAAAGCAGCAAAACATCTCACGAAATCAGGCAGAACTCAGCGACAGAATCAAGTCTCATTTGGAGTTTGGAGATTGGTTAAATCATGTGGATACCTACAAAAGTCTAGAAAAGCATGTATTCCAAGAATTTGTATCGCCAGATCCATCTCGAAGGTGGCGCGAGGGCAGATCAAAAACATCTTTCACTTATCTGCTATTAGATTCGCGTATAACACAAGATCTACCGAATCGTAGTGCACATCTGACAGAAGCTGAAGTCTGGTCGATCTTTCTTAACGCTATATTTTACATTGGGAAAGGCAAACGTTCCAGACCTTTCGATCATCTTTACGATGCATTTAAAACATGGGTTGGCAGTTCAACCATTACAAACAAAAAAATTAACTGCATTCTTGATATATGGAATAGTGATCATGGTGTGATCTGTTTACATGTTTTTCAAAATGTTATTCCGGTGGAAGCTTACACAAGAGAGGCTGCCATGATAGATGCAATAGGGAGGGAACATTTAGGTAATTGCAAGAGTGGCGAATACTACGGCATCGCGGCAACATGGAGCATGCAGCAAAAACGGAAATTTGGTAGATATTTGTTGTACAAAGCTTTGCAAATTTTTATGCAAGAGGGAGAAAGACAACTTTTCCCTCAACATTTATAATAAAGTAGCAAGATAGGGGCAATATAACAAATCAGTCAAATTTTAATTATTCATCCATAGCGGTGATATAAACATGGCAGCAATTATATATAAATGTTAATATATCGGTAGTAAAATGTAATTATATTATTGCTTCTGCAATTAATTATGTTTTTAGACAATATCAGATACATTATTTGATAAAATAACATAAATATATGTAAGATATTTTTATTAATATAAAAAGCGTTTGTCATAAAAGCAACGCTCTGAATTGACATATATTAGAATTTATTGTAATATAATAATTGATAAGAAATTATTTATTTCTAATTTGTACCTCTTTTTTGTAAATGGAAAATTTGTATAACATTATATATATAAGTTTAAAGAAAAAATAGAAAAACTATTATAAATATGCAAGTAATTAATTTATAGATAATGTAACACACATAAAAATTATCTTTGTACAGCATTTATTAATATATATTTTCTAAAAAAATAACTACATGTTTAAAGCAAATTTAAAAAAACTTCAGAGATGAGATTTTTTAAATCATCTTTCAAATTACAAGTATGGTCTGTCAGGTTCTGTCTTCTTCGCCTTTTTGTCTCTGCTTCTAGGATACCATCTGTGTTTCGTAGTATATGTAATCTTTGCTAATTCCGCCACAACCCGAGCGGGCTTCGTTTTTCTGAAAACATCTGCGACATCTTTGTCTCCGATACATAATACAGAAGTATCAGGCTTCTCCTCAGGCAGGGGTAAGGAACATTCGTATGGAAACTGTTTCTCTGGATGCCAACAGACAACCATGCTGTCATCTTCTGTAAATATTACTGCTTCCGAAGGTACAGTACTGTACTTGGCATGTCTCACAGAATACATGCAAGCTCGAATCGTACGCAACATAGGATTCATCTAGAGAGAAATAAAAAAATCATAATTATTAATACAATGTTACATACTTTTAAGCCCTGCGCACAATAGGAAAAATATTAGGAAAAGAATTATTTTAAAATAATAAAATCAGAAAAACTAATATAAAAATACAAATTCAGGTATAAAGGACTCTTAGTAGTTTATTAGCCCTTACTAGTCATTTATACTCGAATTTGTATTTTTATATCAGAGTTTTTTCGATTTTATTATTTTAAAATAATTCTTATTCCTAATATTTTCTCTATTGTGCGCAGGGCCTTATTTACATATTTTAATTTTACATCAACAATCTATCTGCAAAATAACTCATTCGCATTTGTAGTTTTTTTAATATATATTTAAGCAACAGTTCTTTTAATTTTTAATACCTTTCAATATCTTGATGTATGTGATTTAATATATTTTTATATTACATTCTCTTCCAGAAGAAAACCCGTGTAAATATCCGATCCTAACCTCCTAATTTTCAATTCTCCTATTGGATGTTGATATCCTAACCTAATCTAACCTAATCTAACCTAATCTAACCTAATCTAACAATTTTAAAAAATTAAATTAAATTAAAATGCATGGAAAATTTCGTAGAAAATCATAGGCCGGTATTCATAGTCGGTTCTTATATTTAAGACTGTCTTAAGTACAATCTTAAGATGTGATTAACCAATCACAGAGCCGTATTTGCATCTTAAGACATTACTTAAGACGGTCTTGAAATAAGAACGGACTATGAATACCGGCCATAGAATTATGTGCTTTGAAAAATATAATAGAAAATATAATAAAAAATAAAATAAAATAATAATCTTGAATAAAAATGTGGATTCTCAAGAATTGTCGCGACAATTGAAAATGGAGAATGAAGGTGTCTTTTCATGCTGACGCTCGACGCTCATTTTTAGCGGCAAAAGACGTCACGTGACCAAAATTGACGAATTGGTATCTTTATTTTTCCAATCCGATTGGTCAATCCGCAATTATCAACTGGCAACGAGAGCATTTGCAACCTATTGTGGAATGGCCCTAAGGCCGATATTACATTTGTCGTACGACAAACTTTTTAAGCTCATTGATTGGCTACAAAATAGAGACTTCAGAAATTGTCTATACTGCAGCCAATCAATGCTTAAAAAGTTTGTCGTACGACAAATGTAATATCGGCCTAATCTGTTGTCGCGTCATGCGTATTCGCATTAAAACATATGATTTGTAGGCGACGAGCGAGGACGCGTGAAACGGTTGCGTGCGAGTTTTCTACGTCGAGCCGATTCTCGATCCGCGAAAAAGAGTACGAAGTTAGAAACAAGTATGATAGCAGTGGAAAACGTACGTTCGAATATACCCGCTCGAGTATTTTTGCGTTTCACGTAAACGAAGACACTTCGCATGAGGTCATTGTACTTTCCTTAAGATGCATTCAACACGTTCCTCGGCGAATTCAACACCGTCCTCGTTCAGCGATCGGCCTCGAATTCGTGTCACAATGTTGCAGCCGTCGATGAAGCTTCGCGGATCGCGCGATTCCTAACCTGAACCAGTTCGGACGAGTTGAACGTGGTTTGTTGTTGTCTAAATAAAATTTAATAGATGATCATCTAGATGAAATTTTGGCGATATCTTTATATAGATGATAAAAAAATATGTATTATCTATATCTGCGCATCTTAGATGAAAGAAAGTGTTATCTTCACTAAATTATCTAGAATAATATACCTGTATAATTTGGGTTTAGAGTCATAGCACATAAAAATACTTAAATAGTAGAACTTGAGCAGTTAAACGATGAAAACTTATGAATAAAAGTATGAATATATTTTTATATCCTTTTTATATGATTTACATTTTTTTTATAACTGTGTTTACATAAGCGGTTTTAAAAATGATATTATCTGGAAATTATCTAGATGAATCGCCATATAATTTTATCTAGATATATTTAAAACAAAATTATCTTATCTAAGATAAATTTACATATTTTTATTTCATCTTTATAGAGCAATTTTAAAATCATCTAAGCACAACACTGTTTGTTGGACTACATTGGCCACGTGAATCGTTTCCGGGGGTGTCCGGATCAGTTTTGACGTGAACGTGCAATAAACTAGAGCCACAGGATGATAATGGGCGATCAGTTTCGCAAGATGGAGCAGTACTCGCCAAAGTCTTCGCCGAGGGGCGCACGTTCTCCGGTTGTGTCTCGTCAAGACTCCACGGGGACGTTGAAGACGACCATTTCTCTGGGGAAGAATCCTTCTATCGTTCACAGTGGACCTTTCTACTTGATGAAGGAACCCCCAGGTAATGAAAGCCATAAGAGAGAGGAGAATGGAGACTTAAAATCAATATTAATTACATGCGTTATATACTTGTTCTTTTTGCAAGCCAATGAACCATGTGAAATTCTGGAAGTATTTAAAAGAAAACTCGTAATTTTATAAAGATTTGTTACTCCTTTAGGGGAAAGCGAACTTACTGGAGCGACAAATTTAATGGCCTATTATGGTCTCGAACATTCCTATAGCAAGTTTAGTGGTAAAAAACTCAAGGAACAGCTGTCGTCTTTTCTGCCAAATTTACCTGGTATTGTAGATAAACCTGGACATCATGATAACAGGTAATTTGAATCTTTTAAAAGGAATAATTGTAAATTCTTATTATGTTTTGTTTCATTCTTTCTTTCTAGCTCGTTAAGATCAGTGATTGAGAAACCTCCGATAGGTGGTAAGGAGTTATTGCCTTTAACGAGTGTGCAACTTGCCGGTTTTCGATTGCATCCTGGCCCAGTAAGATGTCCTATATTTAAAAATATATATATATATATGTATATATACATATATATAGAATATCAGACCAAAAATAAATGTGTAATATAATTTTGCAGCTACCAGAACAATATAGATATGTTAATCAAGCCCCTCAGAGAAAACATAAGAATAAGCACAAAAAGCACAAGCATAAGCCTGGGGAAGTGCTCAGTGGGCAAGAGGTTGCGACGACGGATGTGGGCGGTTCCGATACGCACGAGAAGAAACATAAGAAGCAGAAGAGACACGACGAAGAGAAGGAGGCTAGAAAAAAGCGAAAGAAAGAGAAGAAAAGGAAAAAACAGAAACACAGCCCCGAGCATACTGGTAGCCTCACACCGTCTCAGCATTCCAATTCGTGATCTCTAATCTGCCCCTTTCAATTCATGCCAAATCTTTAATCGAAACCTTGATGAAACATATTTTGTGACTAAAAATATATATATATATATATATATATATATATATGTACATATATACACACACGCATATATATATATGTACATATATATACACACACGCATATATATATATATATATGTACATATATATACACACGCATATATATATATATACACACGCATATATATATATATAATGTGTGTGCATATATATACACATATGTGTATATTTATTTTTTTTAGGCATAATAGATGTTGCTTGTTTTCAGCATTAGTTGTGATACAAAAAAAATATGACGAAAAATGTGCAAATTATGCATATATACATGTATATGTATATACATATATATGTATATTATATAAAATTTATATAAATTTTATATAAATTTATATAAAATATTTATATAAATTTATTTTATATAAAATTTATATAAAATAATTTTTTTTGTTTGAAAGATTGTGTATAAATCTGCTTCTAAAGGATGAAAAAATTTATAAAAAATATAAATTTTATGAAACTTTTTGCTCAATTTTTTTTCATTATTTTGTATGTCAAACACATAATTTCGTTCATTACAGAGGAGATGCGCTTTTATAAACCAATTAATAAATAAATTCATCAAACATGTCACTAAAATGCTAAAACAATGAAAATTTTTTTTCTTTTTTGATTTAACGGCATACAGTTTAATGGTTGCAAATTTGTATAGCATAGTTTATATAATTTTTTTTTAAAACTATCCTTTCCTAATATTATATGTATCATCCTTTCTTAAATATCTACATAATACCTCTATGTATTCAAAAGTTGCCTGTTTAGTAAAAGGGAAATGTAAAATACGAACATGTGTAATATAGCAGTCATGCATAGGATATATCAATTCAAAAATTTGTTTGCGTTTATCATTTATATGACGAGTGTATGACATGATATCACAACACGAAACGAAAATGTATATATATTTGTTACGAAAGAGTGTGAGGAAGAAAAATACTGCATAAAGTGTTCGTTTATAAAATCTATAGGAAAGTGTATACACAAATTATTCTTATGCTTTAAGATTTAAGTTTTAATGTAATATTTATGATGTAAAGAAACAGTAGACAATTAAAGTGATCAATTTTGCGCAATCGACTTTTTTTTTGGAGTTCTTAATTATGTTATATTTCTAATTCTTTTTCCTTTTCTCAACATAAATATTAATTTACAATTAAACAATATTTGTATATATATATATATATATATATTTTTTTTATTTTGTTACAATATCGAAAAATTAATCCTGAAATTCAACTTTGTGAATTATTTCGCTTTATCTTTTAAAATAAAACTTTTTCTCTATATTTTTATTTCAATTCCTATCAATGATTAAAATCTAATCTAATTTCAGTGTAGTTTTCCATCGGTAAAAATAAAAAATGTCCGAAGAACTGTGTCGTTCTAATCACGAACACGCTGAACATATGGCTTCAAATTCGCGTCTTTCGAAACAAAGTTTCTCGAAGAAGTCGTTAAAATTCGCGTTGCTTGAACGGTCCATTGTCTTCATAGGATTAATCGGAATACTTGAACAGAGATATGCAGCGTAATATACTTCGAGCATCAAATTTCCAGCTATTGCAGAGACGCTTCTTCAAGAAATACCACGTCAGGGTTAGATTCGCACCTAGTCCCACTGGTAAATGATTTGGCAAACGTTATATACCATCATTTTCTCCTGCAACGACAGATTAAACTTGTCCCTATTATTTAAAGAATTAACTTTGATATTCAAATATTTTGAACGTTAATTTTCATTCATCTGTTCCAGGTCATTTGAACTTAGGAGGATTACGTGCTTGAATTATTGCAATCTTTCTCTTGTCCCTATTATTGAAAGAATTAACTTTGATATTAAAATATTTTGAATGTCAATTTTCATTCATTTGTTTCAGGCCATTTGCACTTGGGAGGATTACGTACTGCATTGTACAATTATTTATTTGCACGTAGCAACAATGGCACCTTCATACTGAGAATCGAAGACACCGATCGGACAAGAGTAGTTCCCGGGGCAATAGAGAAACTTCAGGACGACTTGCTATGGGCAGGAATCATACCTGATGAGGATCCCACTAGAGGTGGTCCGACCGGTCCTTATGTGCAATCATCACGGCTTGAATTATACAAGTATGTATTCAGGTGATAGAATAAAATGAGAAATTGTCAATAATTTTATTTAATTTCTCAACTACTTTTTGTAGGGAACAGGTGTTGAAACTCTTAAACAATGAATCTGCCTACTATTGCTTTTGCACTGAGACAAGACTGGATTTATTAAGAAAAGGAGCAATAAAGTGCGGCCAAATACCTAAATACGATAACAGGTGTCGACATTTTAGTAAAGATGAAGTGAAAGAGATGCTCGGGAAGAACTCATCTTATTGCATCAGATTTAAGGTATTCTCTAAGTTTATTTTTTACACACATGTTATTCGATAAGTTAAATATTTCAAAATAGTTTTAAAATAGTTGCTTGTGCTTGAATATTTCAGTTATCATCCACACCAGAACCCTTTAACGACATGGTTTATGGAGATGTATTGCACGATATTTCTAAAACTGAAGGGGATCCAGTTATTGTAAAATCAGATGGCTATCCTACTTATCATTTTGCAAACGTGATTGATGATCATTTTATGGAGATTTCTCACGTCTTACGGGGTATTGAGTGGCAAGTTTCTACACCCAAGCATATTATGCTTTATAAGTATGTAGCTTTATCCAAAATAGTCACATATTCACATGTTTTAAATCAATTTAAATAAAAAATTTTGAATTTTATTTATATTTAAAAATTTTTTCTAAAACTTAAATTTTTAATAATTTATACATTTATATATAATCATATTTAATAGATTTTATCCATTACAGAGCGTTTGGTTGGGATCCTCCTATTTATGGACATTTGCCTTTAATATTAAATGCAGATGGATCCAAATTGTCAAAGAGACAAGGTGACATAAAGATTGAGTCATTTAGAAAACAGGGTATTTTTCCATTAGCATTATTGAACTATGTGATAGGCGCTGGCGGTGGTTTTCATAAAGAGCAACAGAATCAAGATCTTTACAGTTATCAGGAGCTAATTAAAAAGGTATAAATGTTGATAATAGAAAAGTCATTATTTTTGCTTTTTTATACATTGCAATAAAATTCTTATATATTATGTATGTATATTCTGTTTTCCATTACAGTTCGATATTAGTAAATTAAAAATGAATTCTGGCAAACTTATGCCTGAAAAATTATTAGAGTTTAATAAATTGGAAATGGCAAATTTGCTGAGTAACGAGAAGAATCATAAATTTTTCATTGAACGGGTTAAAAGATTAGTATTGGAAGCATTTTCCGAAAGGTATATTTAATTTTGCATAGAATATAGTTAATTATCCTTCATTTTTTCCAAGAGAAATTTATTTAATTATATATAATAATTATATATATTTATTTAATTATATTATTTTTATTTTAGAAAAGATGATGGAAGCTTACAGTTGGATGATTATCACATAATTAATACGTTAAAATGGTCACAAAATAGAATATCGTCACTCAGTGATCTTGTCAAAGAGGAGCTCGCATTTTTATGGGTTGTTCCAGCTTCTGTGCCAAATATTGAACAGGCTGGATGTTCAGGTATCTCAATATTTCTTTATGCAAAAGCTGTTAATTCTATTGATGAAAGTTACATTACATATTATTACATTATTTCAGATGCGATTAAACTGTTAAATGCAGAATTAGGTGAAATAGATGAAAGTAATTATAAGACGGATTGGATGATCTTGTATCTGAGAGACTTTGCCGAAAAAAATAAAATTCCGTTTACCGCTTTGATGAATGTTCTGAGAAACGTTTTGAGCGGTTTAAAGGTAAATACGGCGCGTAAATATAAGTTTCTTTCCATTGTGAGAAAAAATATTAATACGTACAATAAAATGCTGCACAGGCTGGACCACCCGTTGCTGAAATGATGGAAATTTTAGGAAAAGACAGAACATTGTTACGACTACAGCGTTGCGTTTCCTGAGACTTTACATACATTATTTAATTGAATATTGTGATATACTTTCTATTGATAGTAAGATACATCCGAAATAGATCTGTGATTAAATTAATATATGTTACTACAGAGAGCATACACCAAAAACGGTTATGCGAGTTCAGTATAATATCATTAAAATATCTTTCTCATAAACAATTGCGTTTTACTGCTGGAAATTAGAAGAAAATTTGTAAATTATTTACACTTTATATAATTATAATGGGATTGCTACTCTAGTCAAGCATTTTTTGTATATAATTTAAAATAATTAAATAAAATATTTTGCCGATATTTTCATATGTTATTTTAAGGAAGATATATAAATAATTGAGAAGTGAGGAAAAGAAATTCTAAAAGCAACTACAATATATTAATATTCTATATTATTAATTATTAAAACATGCTTTACAATAATAATAAATTTATTAATATATAATTAATTAAGAAAGTATTTACAAAAACTCTGAACTTTTTAAGATTTAACTTTATTATAGAATATTGATTTTTGATACAGTTAATAGTTTGTAATATTTTCGTTTTATGTAATGTTAATATATAATTTATAACACTCGCACACTTAAGTACAAAAAGATTTATATATAATAATAAACATGTAGAAATAATGCATAATTATCTTAACAAAACAGATGTACAAAGTGCATGTATACAACAAATTGAACACATTTATTTTTAAATAGCTTTTTTAATATATTACTATGCTTTTCTTTTGTATAACACAGGATTTATAATGCATATCAAATATTGGCATAGTGTATTTGATATTAGCATTGCAGTCAGTAATATAAAATCTGATAGTATCGTAGACAAAAATGACGCTTCATAATGATAATTCTTTGATATATTCAATAATAAAAATAAAAGATTCATGCTATGTTGAAAATTGTGTAATATAATTGATATTTACTCTATAAAAAAAGACTGGTCACAATAATAATGTAGGATGTTAAAAATTAGTACTTATTAAATATTGCTACATTAATATGTTTATAAATCCTGCTATTATAAAAAATATTGCTTGATTAAAATTGCCAATTATTATTATTATGCCTGATAGTATAATATAACTCTTCGAACTATTCAAATGTAACAGTTCAAAATTGTTCGGGATGTCAACCTCTTTCAAAAGTTTTATTGAGATTTATTATAAAACCCATTTTCATAAAAATTTAATTCTATGCTCGTGTATAAGGCTTGTTATTAAAATTAACAAATGTTTTCATAAATCTCACCAAAAAATCTATAATAAAATCTATAATAAAAATGTTTTATACAAGATATTTTACGTGTGACTCTCGGAGAGTATCTATTCTATCATTAAATATACAATAAAACTGATGCAAAAAACGCTAAATATTATTTAATGAAATATAAATCCTAAGCTATTCTCGGTGCAATTCAAGAATAATAGTGTAAATATGCGTTATCAAAAAATTAAAACTGTAAGTCGAAGTGCTTGACATAGATCGATTCACATTCTTATATGTACTTAAGCTTGCTTATAATGTAAGATCTTAATTTAAAAGGAGATGATACAACAAAATCTTATAATAATACATTTAAAATAATTATATTATAATTATATTGCTAATATTTAGATAAATAATATATTAATATTATAGACAATAACTTTTTTCATATCATAGATTAAGAGTCTTTATCACAGTAGTTTTAGATTTATTTTTAATATACTTATAGCCCTATTCTGTAAACGGAAAACTTATCCTAGCTATTTCGGATGTCTTTATCGCAATCTATATATTATTTCCACACAATTCTAAGATTGTAAAATGTCAATTAATTGTGTTTAAATATAGATACCTATATGTATATCAGTTTGCATGGTTTTATAAAAAAAAAACCTATTAAAAACAATATTGATCAAATAAGCAATAAAAAAAACAGGAAGATATTTACTTTGATTTTTTCAAAAACAGAAAAAGCATTTTTAGAATCTTTTTTAAATGTCTCTCGAATAGTTTGAATATTAATAAATATATATTATTTCAAATATTTCTAGAGATTGTTCATTATATACAAACTCAAATATTTTTAAGTACTAATCTCGAGCTAATATATATCCTCTCTATGTGTAAAATATATGTGTAATATAATACCATTGCTCTTATATATTATATGCACGTTTCGAAAATATTATTTAGTTGAGTTAATAATAATAATAATATAAAATAAAAACAAGAAAAATTAAAACATCCGATTGAAGTAAAGGAACGAAAGATGTATCTTCATACATCTGTGTGAATACATATTTATAGTTACTTTTGTTATAATAATAACACACATTTTTGAATTAAAAGATTAAGCAGCTACGCTAAAATTTATCACAGATAAAAAGAGGTAAATCCGCTTTCGCGGATGCATGTTACATTTGAACAAAATCATACGATACATTTCAAGTGAAAGAAATATTGAAAAATACACAGATACTAGATTTCTAAAAAAAAAACTATGCACTATTGTTTCCAAACTTCCTTTAGAGACTTATACTTTTACATACTTCGCATACGCGCGATTACATATACATCATTAATATAATATAGTAAAATGTATATTTTTTCCTAGGAACAATAATTGAATACGATTAAATATATTCGTTTTCATGTAACATACCTTTTTAACATTTTATCGTAAATTGTGAGGTATGTATATGTCAAATATTTTATTTTAATAAGTATATAAAACAACAATGTGTGTGTATATGTATGTGTGTACATTATTTTGGAAAGGAGTATCTTACAATTACAATACATTTTATTCGTATGTGTGTTACACACGATATAATACGAGAGAGATTGTCAATTCTGTATATATATTAGGAATCTTAATGCAGAAAATATCCCCGACGAATATACGCAAGATAACATTTATAGAATTATCTCTAGATTTAAAAAGGAGCAGAAGACTAAGTAATAAGAATTGACAAGTATTAAACGAACATGGAGATTGTAATTAAAAATGTCAATTTTAAGAAGACACGAACGCTATCTCTAATTTATCATTTTTATTTTTTATTATTTTTTAAATTGATTTAGTTTTCAAACGTTCAATAAATTATCTAGCGATTAAAGTATATATAAAGGTCATTATTATATATGTATAATATTATATTTAATATTATAATTTCGATTAATTTTTAGTTTCTTTTCTTTCGTTTTTCCCAAAAAGATATATTATATAAATTAAAAATCATCGAATATATTATTATTATTATTCTACATAATACTGCATTACATTATTGCAACAATATTATCTATTAAGATGCGACGTTTTGTTGCACGATTGTAATGACACAATTTAAATAAAAAAAATAAAAAAATACATATTGGCGAATCAGTTTCATATAATCAGTTTCTAAATTAACAATAAAAAACAATACGCAATTTGTTACACTATTCACACGTTTACGTAGACAGTATATGACCGTATTTTTTTGTCTGTATGTAAGATTAGTGAATCTAGGGATAGGCACTTTTGTCCTTAGTACTCTGCGTTGATACCACTGCTTTATATATATATATATATATATATATATATATATATATATATATACAGGGTGTCCGGTAATAGTCGCATCAACCGTCGTGTGCAGATTCCTGGGATCATTTGGAGACGATTTTTCCTCAGCGAAAATGTCGAGGGAGGTCATTATTTTTTGCATGTTTTCAATTTTTGCCATCATGTATCTTTGTAACTAAGCCTTAAATTAAAATTCTATTAAAGTAAACTCTACCTAAAATTAACTGAAGAATGTGAATTTATTATTATTTTATTTCCACAAGGCTTAGTTTGCGAAAAACCCTTTATTTTCAATCGCTTATAACTCGAAAATTATTGAGTACTCTGCGTTGATACCACTGCTT